>NC_092816.1:130523199-130778199 GCF_023375885.2 Dermacentor andersoni
ACGAGCGATCCCAGCATCATTAGAGACCATCAGTAAATGAAACAAGAACCCTGCACTAAAAAACTATGAATATATTTTTTTCTTGCTCTAATTAATGCAAGGGAAAATTGCATTAGCACCTGAAGAAGCAACAAGGTGCCCATCCATCACTGGAATCCTTAGTCAACAGGTTTCTTGGCAACGCCACACCCCCTAGTGCGCCCATCGGGCACCCTAACACAGAAATAATAGTCAGCGGTAGAGTGATAGTAAGCAGAAATTTTCTGTACACCGCCTTGTGAATGCCAGTGTTATAATAGAAGTACCGTTAAACTTAAATTCATAACAACGCACACGTAAACGAAAGGGGGTCACCTTCGAACTTTCTTTTGTTACCAAGTAGACTGAAATGACACAGGCAGTATGATAATTAAAAAATAAAAGAAAACATGTATCGCCATTACAAAGCCTTTCTAAATATTAATGTAACAGAAAAGGGAAGTGCAGAATCTAGGAAAAGTGAGATGAAATTGCAGTAATGGTTCTGTACACTGGTTCAACACTTCTAATACTGAAGATTTTAAAGCTTTTTTGCAGAGTCGAAATACATAAATGTTTGTTAGTGTCTCAGAAAGATTGTGCAGGCATAAGCTAAATGGTACACAATGAAAACATAACTCACCATGGTATTTCGTTGTGGGACTTGGAGCTCCGGCTAGCAAATGACTAGGCTTCGATGGGTGACCTTATTTTATATTCGAGCTTAAAGTAGTTTAACATATGCTATGTCACGACTACCATCGTCGCCATTGAATTATGCACACACTGAAAACATTTTTTGAACGCGTATTCCACAAAATATTTCAAGATTTTTCTGAATGGGTTAGGGCTGCTCAGCAGCGTGTTGGAAGGGGGAGAAAATGTTGCTCATTAGTAAGTAGGCTCTACGTTTCTCGCGCTTGTCAACTTTGCCGATTCGCTTGTCTTCGGTGGTTAGCGAAGTGAAAATTATCTCCTCCGGCTTGACTTCCGTCAATTGTACTCTTGCGTACCTGCACAGCGGGTGCTGGGCCGTGCTCACTGAAGTGTTGCAGGAAATAGGACCTCTTCTTGCTCACCAATCTGTCTCTCTCTGTCTCTCTCTCTCTTTTCCTTCAGAGCTGAAATGCATGAATGTTGAATCACACGTTCGTGAGGGTCTGGTACTATCAAACGCACTATTTGAGAGGAACCGAATATCAAAGCAGCTTCACGTATGCGCACTAATAAGTAGTTGTGACAATGTACCCTTTGACAAGTTTCTACACACTAGAATGCACAGGTTGTGGAAAACAAGCATGCAGGACTGAAATTTGGGACATAAGATTTATTCAGCAACTCATTTTATTCAAATGATCGTCGAACTGAAAGACTTAAAGAAGGGAAAATCAGACATCCACCCATTCGTAGCGATTGCTACAACGTAAACCCATACAGGTTCTTCGAAAGAAAAGCCTCAAAGTTGAAGAAAAATTCGTCCTGGTCCGAGACTCGAATCCGGGACCAGCGCCTGTCCGCGGCAGCCGCTCTACCATATGAGCTAACTAGGCGGCTAGCAGATGGCAGGGCGAAGTCGAATTTGTCGACAACACGAAGCAAACGCAACAGATTGACGTAATAGTTCTGCGGAAACCCGCAAGGTGGAGAGAAGTAATTAGAGAAGGGAAAATCAGACATCCACCCGTTCGTAGCAATTGCTACAAAGGAAACCATACGGGTTTCTCGAAAGAAAAGCCTCAAAGTAGAAGGAAAATTCGTGCTGGTCCGGGACTCGAACCCGGCACCACCGCCTTTCCGCTCCACCACTGTACCATCTGAGCTAACCAGGCGGCTAGCAGATAACCTTTCGTTGTAGCAAATTTGTAGCCAAATTTCCGAGGCACAACCTCAAAGTTATTAAAATTTAGCTCATGTTGACTGTCGCAGCCAGAGAACAGTAACCGCGCAGTTTCGTATGAGCCTCTTCCACGATGACTGAGTGCGCCAGTTTCCCCTCAATTAGAAGATGTGCGAGCGAGCCGTTTATTTCGCTTTGAATAATGCACCCGTCTGGCTTGTATGGTTTAGAAACTCGGCAACCCATATTTCGATGACGGCTTATTTTATAATCATCCCCTCGACTTTTCCTGCATTTCTTGTCGGTGACGTGGTGCCTTCTATGCACAAAATTACCCTACGTGCTTTGGGTTTGAGGAGATTCCCCGTGCCATTTTACTCGTGCTTGCAAAAGGCTTCCTCAGATTGAAATGCGGTGTTCAGAAAATCTACGGCCATAGCTGCGAGAGAGTAGAGGGACATGAGCTCGCGTCAGTTGATTCTTAAAAAAAAAACAAAAACTATTGGCTGCGTAATAACGCATGCCAAATAAATACGTGGCTGCGAATTACCGACGACCACCACCATTAGATGTGTAGTTATGGGCTTTCGTCACTGGTTGTGTGTTAGACAGTACGGTGGCGCGACTAGCACAACTGAATGCGGACTAACATTTTGATAGCGCGCGCAGGCACCTGAAAGATGCCCTTGATAAAGACAGTTTAGTAAGCATTACCAGCTAATAAAAGACATGCATTCATATTGCACCACTTTTGCACCACTGGTTGATGTCTCTGCAAATTCGACATAAGCCCAGTCAATTCTTTCAGTAAAAGATGTCTTATTAAATTTAGAGGCACTGCCTTCTTAAACTTCCAGTAGTTGAGGTGAAAAGGCAAATTTAGCTGAGCCATCCAATTGAGGCATTTGTGCGTTTCCTTTTAAAAATGACACAATTCTCGCAATATTTCACCACTTTAGATTAAGCTTCTCTGCTTTGTTCAAACTAGGTTGTCCAATGCCAATACTAAGCTCTATCACGTGAAGTTTTCTAGGCGACTCATGGAATCACATCTGAAGGAAGAACATCGATGTTTCAGTGGATATCATACTATAGCTTCGTGGAAGAAACGAGGTAGCTGCTTCGCTTCAACATCGGGAGACTATTCCTTGGCTTCCGTAAGCATACCTTCAGCAAATTTGACGATGCCTAACTTCCTTGTATGCTGTCACCTACAACCCTCACACCTGGATGAACGTACCACTGCAGGACTATACCAAGAACAATCTGTAGTGTTGCTTTTACTGGCCACGAAATGTCTCTTTTGCTTGAGTTACGCATCTGGTGCTTCAATATACCACATCGCCTTCATCAGCAAGGACGTGCGTACACGGCCTGCGTACACTAACAGTGAAACGCCTGAACATTTGTTTTCATAATGAACAACATTCAACACTTGCCGCTTTATCCTGATGAGCAAGTTCCAGTAGGTTTATCTTTATGCAACTGCGTGTTATGGCTTATGGTTTTTGAAAGGCACAAATTCACGTTGATACGAGGCTCACGAAGCAGTAGTACAAGAATTTCTCTGAGCTGCGCGACTAGGCTCCACAGTGTAGGGCTCATAGTCTGTGTGAAATTTATACGTGTTTAAATCAATAAGAGCTGTTGTAATAAAAGAGGAGACATTGATGATGATGGTGATCATGATGAAGATTATGACGACGCCCTTCTAAAAATAGTTTGCATCAGTTAATTATTACAGAATATCTCTTCTTGGACAAAAATCATATTACGGCAGGTGGAACTTCGACAACTGGCACAGTTGTTTGCTGGTTGAAAAAATAATCTAATTTACAGGCGGGCACGGCCACACAGTGCGCCTCACTGACGCAGTGACCCCGGAAGGCAGCCGAAACAATCAAGGCCCTCCGGTGGCCAGGAGAGAACAACGGCGTGTGAAGCGGTGAACCAACCTCCCGACGGCTTTATTGTTTCCAAAGCCTGAGCGAGCAAAATGCCCGGCCGGTTTTGCGCTCGACCTCTAATAACAATGTGCCGCCAAGGCTCATCGCTTTTCGGAGCGTGAAGTATCGATATCGTTGAACTTTAACCTCTGAGTTGTGTTCTTGATCAGGGTGTCTGATTTCGGCCACGTGATTTATGGCGAAGTGCTTTCTGTGGCCACGCCAGCAACAGCTCCCCTATTTGTTCCGAAATGAAGCGAAACGGAATGGCCGTCGATACAAAGAAAAAAAAAAGAAAGGAAGAACGTACAATTATTCCAATATCATACGACCACACGTAACCGATGAGGCCGGTTTACAGAGAAGCATAGAGCTGCATTATTATTCCTCACGCTGATTCGGCGCTGCAGGGTGAGAGATCAAGGATTGCGCCATAACCACCTTCTTTCACCCGACCTGGAAAGCAGAAGTTGAGGCTCGTAGTCGCACTCTGTCTGTGGACGCTGTACTGTGATCGCGACTACGGTGCGAACCACTTCCGCGTTTCTATTGCGAAAATTAGTGGCTGCTTGTAAAGTCATCAGATATCTCTTGCCGAAGGATAAATGCTCTTGACCTTCAACTGAATGTCGATCAATTTACCTTGCTCATAAAAGTACACCTGTTGTCTCAAGCGTCACGGCCGCACCTCGCATGGCCTGAGCTGTGTGCCTGCGGCGTCTGCTAAGCATCGTATAATATGCCGACCATTCGGCAGCTTCTTGAGTACGAAGAACACGTGAGCACTCGGGCTACATTATTGTAGCGTCAGTAGTAGTGCCACACACTATCCAGCAGCTGCTGGCGCCCGAAATGTCACGACTCCTCATCATTTAACAGTGGTTTTTGAACGATTTGCTGCGCTCACCGGCCAATCCTTTATCACGCTTGACCCGTGTTGATACAAAAGAGCACACACGCCCGAAAAAATGCACTCGCCATACGGGTCGCTTTCCAGAGGGTTCATTTTGACTTTACTGCTTCACACTTGGACGTATGTTCCGTTCCCGACGAGATGAGACAGATAGAGAAACTTCTCTAAGTTAGTTTCAATGTCGAGACAACTTCATGCCACACTTTGCGGGTTTCCGTTAAGAGCATCAATGCCGTATGTCTCAGGTGCGATGCTTGCCATTTGTTTAAATGAAACTCTAACTTTTTTGATCGAAAGAACAGCACTTCCCGCTGTCAAATTTGCATTCAAATTCAATTTATATAATAACAGAAACGCAGCTCGTGTAGCAGGGCTTACCATGCATGTTGCCCAGCATACGGTGGCACCTTTTCACTACTGGTTTACGGAAAAGTGGCGACACAGAAGTAAATCAGAGAGCATAAGCTCCGTGCTGTCTCAGAATCGTTTGAGTGGTTAGGCACCTACGTAACAACCCCGAAAGAAGAAGCAGTATTTCGTGCTCTGTCAAAGAAATAATTCAATGTCTAACGATTTCTTTTTGTGGACCTTTCTTGTAAGTGACCAAGATTTCTTTCTTTTTTTCTCAGCAAAAAACGGCATCAGTATGGGGTATTAAAAAGGGGAGTGAAGAGCGACAGACTTTAAAGAAATATAAGCTCTTCTTGTTCGCATTAGTGTGCCACGTGGTTTGTTGTTTAGACTGCACTACGTGCGGGATTGGCCCACATTTTTAGACTTCTTTATCTCCGGTATCGGTCCATATTTTTGTTGAGTAAAGCAACACTTCCGATAACAGTTTTGCGCGCGTACTGTTTGACTGAGCACAAATCGCTTTCGTTTCGTCCTTGTTGCGCTAATTACGAATTATTGCTGCTCCCTACAAACCTTTACGCTAACTTTGTACGTCTTCAATTTGTCCCAAGCTTCACTTTGATGCTCTTTTCGATGTCCTACGTGCATCACAAGGCCTCAAATCGCCTAACGTGACGAGCCATCAGTGGCCAGATACCCAGACCCTACGAACGAAAGTCGATATGAAGTCTCCAAAGGAGACCTTGCCTTCAAAAATGTCCGCGTTACAGCATACTAACATTTCAATGCTCTCAGACATTTAATTAAAAGATCTGAATGTCGAGATACAGTGCTCAAATGGGCAACTCACTCAGAGACAAGCACGATCTAAAGGACACGACCTGTGAGGGGTCGCTCGTTTTGGCGAGTAATCCCTCGCAACTGACGGAACGTGATACTCATTCATTTTGATTTTGCTGTCTACGTAGACCTTCGTATGTCGACACCACCGGCGACGATCCAAAGGCGGAAAATTCTTCTCTCGTGTCGACGTCTCAGACGGGAGCACCTTGGCAGAGAAGAAATTGAATGCGTCAGTACCGGATTTCTCGAATCCTGTTGGGGCGCTTTTCGAGCGAATACCATTCTCGAATTGACGCGTACTGCAGATGCGCCAGCCTTTCCAACATGTCCAAATCTGGCGAAGCGAAAAACAAAGCTTCACGTTTCCTTCACTCCTCCTCCATTTGTAACATATTTCCTTTATGCGGCTTTACTGTAACCAAGATCGATCCAAATAGGTCGCAAAGCTTCGGGCGAAAAGCGGTTCAGAAGAACTTGTCACCGACATTACCAAGGATGGTTATGAGAGCAGCGATTGAAGCGCGACTATGTGAGGAGGAAACAAACATTGAGACAGAAAAATACTTTTTTAAAAGTTAGAACGTGATACACTTTGATTCATTCAAAGAAAATAAAATTCCTAATAAATTTTATGTACACGTGGCGAGAAAAGAAAATATAAATCTGTTAAATTTTATCCTTATTAATGAAGTCCTTGTTTTCAGCCCCTATCATTTGCAATGCCATACAGATCTTGAAGTGCGCAGAAAGGCGCGCTCGAAAAATTCGCCTGTTACAATACGCCCCATCACACATTGGGTTGTTTTGCCTGTGGTCGTTTGTCTGAATGTGATGGCGCGGGTAGCTACATCGTTTCTTAACCTGTTCAGTCAAAAGTAGTGAGGTTCGACCTCCAGTTAATTGTTTATTTAGCTGTTTTCGTGCGGCGGCGCTGGCAGACGGCCCATGGTCGTTCTGGCGGACGTGCTGGTCCGACCATGGGACCAGCACACTACACCCAACGCTTTCGTCGGCCATTAAAGAAAGTTTGTTCTGCGCAGGGGTGCAATTTCGACACCCGTGCGGCTGGCCTTCTGGATCGCTTTCCGCGATGAAAACTAGAAACGCCCAGCAAGTTCAACTGCGGGGCATCTGAATATACAGCTCTAATGGCAGGCAACCAAAAACGAATTTCGCGCATTTGAGAACAAAATGGCGTCAATTTTGTTTTTAACGGATATGGCGTCACATCAGTTTTTTTTCAGCCGGAAGTGTTCCCTCTTCCGACAGATGGCGCTTAGCCCCATGAACTGCCGCTCCACCACCATGTTTTGAGCGTATGGGTGTCTATGTAAGCTTCGCTACCAGGTATATGTACCTTGCTGGAACCTCCGATGTCAAACATAACCAGCTCGCTTAATGTCACACAATAGCCAATGGTCAGACAGCGCTGTTGGCCAATCTGTGGAGCAGCGTTCACAAAAAAGTGGTGCACTGAATCTACAGCGGTCTTTGAGAGAGCTTGTGGGGCGTAAGATTTAAGGAAGGGTTTCACATGGCTTAGTTATTTATGTCCTATTTTTTCAATTTACAATACTTCAAAGACTTCGTAGAATAGACTTTACAATAAGGGGGTGAGAATGTAAGGCGAGTGCAATAATAATCAATGGCAATGTTGAAGCGTGCACGAATTTTGTGCTGGTTGACGTGCTAAGGGAGATAATTCCAGTTCATGACCGTTTTTGCTAAAAAGAAGTAATAGTGCCACTGTTCCACATGAAAATATGGCATGACACTTATATGGTAATATTAGGGTAAAATGTGGTTTGAGGCAAGCTGAACTAATTATTTACGTTGCGTTTGTGCTTTGTCGGCGTGTATACAATTTGGAAGTTAATCATAATTTCACGGCGAAGCATTTTGTAGAGTCTTTACTGGCACGAATGACTCATGATGTTGGCAGTGTTGATGATCAATACCAGCAGCACAGGTTCATGCACAGTAGCCACGGCTGCAAGCCTCGTTCTCAGCAACAGAAATATACAACCCATTTAGCAGCTCCCCATCACATCCGCCCCCGTCTCCTCTCTCTCTCTTTCTCTCTCTCGCTCTCTCTCGCTATTTTTCCACCTCTGTCTTTTTGAAATCAGGAGAGTTCGAAATTCGGTGCCTACACTCATATAGAACGCTCTATCGGCTCCTTTCAATAAATAAAATTCCTTCTGTGTCTTTTATAACTGTAGTTTACTATATTACCCCTGCACGCGTATCGTATGTAGCCAATTTTTTTTTTTTACAGCTCGAGGAAGTGCGCTAATGGTTTTAAGAGACCATTAGCGTGTCAAAGTTTAAGCACGCCTGCATTGTAAAACCACGATCACTGCTTAACGTTGCTCTGTGCCTTCAATTTTCAACCTGAAAATTTGTGAATACGCCCAAGAGGTCCTTAATAATATCCTTATTAACGATTATTTATAAAATCATAAGAACGGTTGCCTTATAGAACATTGAACATTGTTTGAATGACTTAGCTTTTATCTGTGTCTTTATCCTCAAGAAAGTGTGCACACAAGTCCGTCGACGCTGTGCCTGCAAGGAAGCTGGATATATGCATGTTTTTCGTGCACGAGTCATAGCTTTCACAAATTTAGTGCCTTAACAATGTTGTTCAAGCAATAAAAGCACAAGAGTCTCAAATAACTGCACGGCTACTTCTATCTATGCAAGACACCTACGACATCTTCAGATAAGCGGGATGGAAACATAAATGGAAAAATCTAAGCACGGAAATAAGCGGCCTGCGGTGAGATGAAACAACTTTAGAAAAGTAACTTAACAAATTGATAAAGCTTCTCTTTCCGGTTATTCTTATTAGCCACTAAAGCTGCTTAAATCATGATATAGCCAACAGCAGCACTAAACCCGCTATTCATTTAAGCAGAAGATAGAGCAATCTCGAAATACGAGAAACGACCATAGATTTATTTCGGCTGTTCTCTTGTTCCTTCTGTCGCAATACTTCGCACAAGACTTCTGAGAAAGGAAGTTAATTGTGTATTTAGTTCTGAAGCTCCATAGGGTGAAAACTGCTTGCACGAACTGCGTCGGTAAAAAATTAATGCAATGGATCTTTTTAATGTACAAGCCGCGGCGGTGTTCGCCCTTGAAAATAAATTATTCGTTTTCTATATTACCAATGTGCAGCATCAGTTGCTCAACGCGGCTACTCAGTAGAGCAGAAATATATATATATATATATATACGGCTGTATTTCCACTCATAAGAGTATTCTCAATCAGCCATTGTATTTCGCTTGGAGTGGAGTACTCCAAAAATACAAGGCGCGTGGTGCGCACACCAACAATACAGCAACCCTCTGCATGTATCCAACAGAAAACGCCTCTTGCGCAGATTTTGGCAGATTCAGGAAACACGCAATAAGCCCATAGCGCGCTGACGTGAGATGCTTATCAATACGGCCGCGACACTTAATTCATCATCTTCGCTTTTCTTTCGGTGCGCCTTCGGGTGATTCAGCAGCGAACTGCTTTAGGAATGAATGTCGCGGCGCCTTCGCGTCGAAAAAGCGCGCCCCTTGAACATTCTTCTCTTCGCACGAAAAGAGCAAACGCCTTTGGCATGCGGAACTGCATCCCTGGTATGTGTCTCTTGCCGCCGAACGCCAAGATTCCAAGTGCGATTACACTTTAGGTGCAAAGGCTACGCCACGTTTCCGTACAATAAAGCAGGCACCATGCCCCGTATTTCAACGTATGTTCAGCGTCCATGACGTCGGCCCGCGTCTGCGCCAGCGCGTTCGTCTTACGCCACTCGATACCAGCGCTGTCCGTATTGGTGGGGATGTACGTGGCAATATCCCCTTTTAACAATAACCGAACGTAACTAGTGGTGCCGCATTATTGCAAGCGGGATCGCTGTGCAACATATACACTGCGCTCGCCGACGCTTCGCAGCGGTGCCTAGCAACAAGGCCTAGCAACTACGCAACGAAAATATGTGGTTGTCGCTTAAAGCGCCTGGCCTACATCTTAGCTGGCCGTAACTGGTCCTTTGTATCACCGAGCAAATAAGCCAAGACACTGAAGGAGAAACGGGAAAGGCTGGAGCGGGAGTTAACCAACCGCTGACATGTCGATCGCAAAGGGCTACTCAGTCAAAGCAACTTGTCAAGTGTCAGTCAAAGTAACTTGAGCAGCCCGACAAAAAATCACAGACTACATCAAGAAGTTGAAGAGCGTAACTTCTGTATTTATTTAAGTTTGTCGTTCTATGCAGGAACTAACGATGATTTTGCTGATGTCGCTTTTCGCCTCATTTATAGATAGACTACCAGAAGATGTGCCTAGACTGCCGAAAGACCTCGTTGAGGCTAATACTATACTGCGAAACAGCGACGTTCTATTCTTTGCACGAAAGTATATCAGCGCATGCGAACGAAACTCAACACAACGGGCTATGCCATGGCGATCAACAGGTCACCGTTGAAACCGCTCTATCTCGCGGGGATGTAAAAATACAATTACATCATTCTTCCCATTTTGTTTTTGGTATTCCGTTTTCCCAAGTACGCGCCGTCGAAAGACGGAAGAAATGTTTCGTGCGCATGTACATAATAAACGAGTCTTAACATATTCGATTGGGTATAATATTATGCAGTCTGCTTTCCAGATCAAGGTAGCGCTTAAGACTCAAAGCTGCTGATGTCTTCATTCTTTGAAACTGGAAGATTAATGGAGGCTTTATAAAACGCGAAGCCGGGACGGGGTCTTCTCTTGTCCAATAACCCTATTAGAAAGAACCGCCAGCTAGGGTGACAATATTCCCGATGTCCAGGGCGATACGGGTGCCGCAAGCCGCCTACAAATGCATCGTTGCCAACGTCGCAACCAGCGATCACTAATGTTATTGAGCCCGCTGATTGCCTTCAGAAAAGCCTGGAAGGACTGTAGTATCGTTTTGACTTGCAAAGTTAAAAAAAAAAGATGATCATACTTAGTTATGAAGCCCAGAGCGATAACTCCGTTCCAAGGGCTGTCGCGTTTCACGGATATGAGCGCCGCATGACTGAGTGTCCAAGCTTACCTTCAGTCAAAGAGTTTATGACAAATGAAATAAAGCGCGCGCTTTGACCACCTTGCTGCGCTTTTGCTGTACCACCAAAGTGATGGATCGTTGCTGTAAACGTGCGTACACGCACTATATGTATCCAGTAAGGAAACGCCATAATACGGTTGTTTCACCTGCTATACGTGTGTTCAGTGCAGCAGTAATGCTCGCATGCATCGATGCTTGTAACACCATGCAAGGGCTACAGGAACAGAGCTCTTGCTTGTGCACTACGTTTAAGTGATTGTCAACGCGTCATGACGTGAAGCATAATACGCCGACAACGGTTGTGTTTATTGTTGCGACGACTAAGGAGTTTACTGACTTTCTATGATTGGTGACAAGTTCGCATCTCGAAGCTTGCATATATTTTCCATATGTGCTTTCTTTCTTTCTTTCTTTCTTTCTTTCTTTTTTTCTTGTCAGCGCGAATAGTTCTCGTGGGTTTTTTTCGGGCATTTTCAGTCGGTGGTTGCTCTTTCATGGTTGCTTTCGTGGTTGCTGTGAGACGCCCTCGTAGTCCACCGCAGCTTATGTGCTGGTTAACGGCCTTGTCCTCTACCGAATTACGCAATGCAACAACAAACGCAAGCTACCAGCATCATCACTTAGAAATATGTGCCGTCAAATGCAACATCCCTTACATTTATTATGCTTACACTTGCTTACATTCACCATCGTATTTGTTTACATGGTATTTGCTTACATTCACCATCGTCACGATGGTTTCTGCTGCGTTTAAAATGTACCTTCCCAACGTCGTATAGAGTTACGCCTGTAAGTGAAAAGGTGGGTCTGCCAGCAGGTGCTGCCATGTGAGATCTTTGGGGTCTCTGAAGGGGCAGATGCCGTGGTGCAGGGCTGGGCAAGGACTGCCCTCCTCTTCTCTTGCTGCCCTTGCCACAGGAGAGAGTTCCGGCGCCGCTGCAGATGTCAGAGGCTTAATGGCTCTGTTTTCCATGGAAGTGCGCATTGAAAGAGCAAAGGACATCTAGATGTCCTCACTGCAACAAATACATGCCTTCAAACGCAGCATTCTTTTAACAATGTAATGTCCAAACTCACTTCAATATCAAGGAATATTCGAAGAAGTTGTGGACATTTATTTTTGGCCATGTCCACGGAATACGTATGTAGAAAAAGAGAGTAAGAACTATTTTGTTTTCAGTTATAACCTAATATGTGTAATAACGAAATAATTAGTAAGTAGTTTGTTAAACTATTCACAGTTTAAACTTCACTCTAGCATACTTGAAATGCAACTATGCACTTCAATCAGCATTTTATAACATCAAACACAGAGTAGTACACCTAATACATGGACATTAGTGCTTGCAACAAAAGTTTTGTTGAAGTTCCTGCAGGACACCAAGCTCGACGAGCGGCTCTAGCGAGGCAACTGTCTCATGTACATAAGCACTCACCACTTCTCTCATTATCATCATCCATCCCAATACTTTCACTCCCCTTCCCTCTTCCCCAGTGCAGAGTAGCAGACTAGAGCGCACAAGCTCAGGTCGACCTCTCTGTCTTTCCTATCAATAAATTCTATTCTATTCTAGAGCGTTAATTATTAAAGTGAGTACCTTTTTTGAAGCACTTACATTGACAGACTTCGTTAATGGTATCTCCACCATTTTTTTTTATATCTACAAGTAGACATTGAGTTCCCGCTTGCAATATCTCCCTTTAGCAGCTGAGCCGGCGTTATAATGTTCAGGTTCGTTGGTGTCTAATTTGAACTTTCGTGCAAAGCGCATTCGTGGTGTCAAGTGGTTATTACGCTGTAAATGTTCTATCTACGAGACAAGGGCGGTTCTTGTGGTGCGTTCTCTGGTGACCTCGAACGCCGCCGTTTGTCAATCAAGATGGCAAGACGGCAATTCAAAAGTAAGGGCATGGCGACTGTTAGTCGCGTCTATCTACCTTTGTCCGTTATATATTTCGGCCTCACAATTACGTTCTTGTTCAAACCGAGTCGAATCTAGATTTACATGTCACAAGCTCGATTGATTCTGGTTCGTGGTTCTTCTCTATCTTCTTCTATGCCGCCATGTACGCGTAACCATACACATCTTCCGGTAGCCGTTCCATATAGAAGGCTTCTACGGCTACGTTTACCTGAACCCGACAGGAGCGGGTCGAGCCAGAAGTCGTGGCTACAACAATCCGCTCCTCGACAGCGTTTGCATGGGCTCGTGACTGACGGGTCCAGATTTTTTGGCCCATCCTGAGCCCAGGCCAGAGATAAAAAAAACCGTCAGGTTAATCACTGCCGCAGCGAACCACAGGCCCTTCTCGTTTCCGTTTGCATGTTTGCTTCGAACGTCTCAGACTGGGTTGACCTATGCCGCGCCGTCGGGCTGGCTCAGCCCGACTCGACGGGCGTACAGGCCGACCAGCTGGGGCTTACATGAGCGCGAAAGGCCAATCTCAGCCCGACTAGCGGACTCCCACCCATTTCTGTCGCGTTCCTGTAAACACCCTGTATTTTGGTGAACTTTTTCCTTTAGCCCTTCCTAGACTATACTGAAAGCTGACGTTGGCAAGATGGACATTAACCGTGAATTTCGCATCAACAACCTATGTTGCCCAAACATGCTGTTTCTGTGGCCACAAGGATCAATCTTTATTGTATTTTAGCCTATGTAGCTCTCGCACCTTCTTAGTGAAGAAACACATTTAGAGAACGAGTAAAAAAAACTAAAAAAGAAAATAATTACTCACCTACTTCCCGCTCTTTTCATTTGCGTTAAGGAGCACGTGAAAATCTTAAAAATGAACGATATAAATTCACTTATGCATAGATCGGTTCGCTTTCAATTCTTTCAATAGTGCAGAATGCTCCGAAATGCACTCATTACTTTTCTGTTGCAAGAAATGGTCGTGATATGGCTCTTTAAGCGACTAATATAAGCATGCTTAAGCGATTCTCCAGATGTTGTAAAAAGTCAGTACTCGCACACTATTTTTTAAAGTACTCTCCACGGGCACCTGTGGAGTCAATGTTGGATTTCGGCCGTCTCAGAATGATGTCAGCGATAACGTCAAAACAAACAACTGAACATTAAAGCTGACGTCAATGTAGATCTCAGCTCTCATTCCAGGTTGGAATAATCTGAAACCGTTTTGCAAGCCTCAGTGAGCGTGACAAATCGGACGTTGGCAATGGATAAATTAATAGGTTAGCCGTACCGAGCCTTATTAGGCTTAAGGTCTAATCACATAAGAAAAACCTAAATTAGGAGTCAGTTGTGAAGACGCTAAATATGGGGCTCTGATTCAAGCTTATATGCCATTTTACGTACAATCTCTTAGACAAAGTTTAAACACAACTTCTAAACGACTAGACTCTCCAGTGTACCTTGAGTAGATTGGACGATCAGCCTTTTAAATTTGCAAACATCTAGGCATCCCGGCATCACAGCTCATCAACCCAGAAAGCCACGCTAGCTTTTATGCAGTACATGAAGGCGACAGACTTTTTTCCAGCCGTCGATGCGTAGCACTTGCTTTGTGCGTGTGAATGAGGTAGAGACACGTGTTGCCTCTCTCTATTCCTTTCACTTTCCCATCGCTTTCCCACGCCTAAGGTAGCAAACTGGACGAACTCTAGTTAACCTCCTTGCATTCCTCCGATCTTTCTCTCTCTCCAAGTAACTAAAGGCTGTGCAGTTTATGTTGCGATTTGGAAAATTTTGATCGATCAGCAAGCCACGTCATTGGGATAAAACGATTTACTAAGAATTCGTTGTTTTTCGGAGATTTCTTCACGCAGATTTTTTTTTCCTTTTTCATAAGGAAAGCAAAGTGCCCTGAACACATTAGCGTCAGTATACCGCCAAACGGAAGTTTTCTAACGGTTTCTATGACCGTGTGAACAATGTTGTTCCCATAGCCCCTTTAGGCCTACCGCACGCATTGCCGTAACGTTCATAACCTCCGAACAGAGTCGTACGACGAGATGAAAAGGAAGGCGCGAGTCCATGAAGTATGCCAGTCAGCTCCAATTTTCTCATAGGCCAGCCGTCTCACTCATAAGTTATTCCCGCACACATTTTCCTCTTTTCTGTTTCTTCTTTTCTCTACTCGCTGAACGAGTCTGAAAGCAGTTGCCTCATTTTTCAACAGCCTGCTATCTTAATTAGGCTTTTACAGGCGAACATGTAATGTGGAGTTATTCTTTTAAATATAATTCTGGGGTTTTACGTCTCAAAACTCCACTCTGATCATGAGGTTCGACGCATTGGGGTACTCCGGTTTAATTTTGACCATATGGAGTTCTGTAACGTGCACCGAATGCACAGTACACGAGCGTTTTTTTTTTTTTTTTTTGTATTCCTGTCCGGAAGGAACGAAGCCGTCGCGGTCGGGCATTGAACCCACGACCTCGAACTGAGAAGCTCAACGCCACAGCCAATTTCTCTATATCGGTTTTCTGTGTAATATGCATTGGAAACAGCGACTAATACGGTGTGTCGCTCGCTTCTCCGCAGTATTAAATTGTCTCATAAGTGAACGATAATGGTGGTTAAGGCGAACCATTGCAACTCTTTATCAAAATGGGGTGCAGTGGTGTGCAGCTTTAGATTATGTAAAAAAATATGTTACATTGCGCATAGCCCAAGATAGAAACCACGAGTGATGAGCGAGCAGCAGTGACTAATGATTGCTGTTAAAAGCATGTAAGCTCCTTTAAAACATGCCAATCTCGTCCCAGCGCAGCGTACACTGTGACTGCATAGCCAAATTTTTTAAATACAGCCGACGTCCGACGCACATACATACTGTAAACAATATCAGTGTTCTTCAACAAAATATTTTTTATGGTGACGAGTTGGCAAAAATGCTCGTTTAGGTGCATATTACAAAAATCACCAGGTGGTCAAAATTAACCTGGAGCCCCCAACTGTGGTATACCTCAAAATAATATCGTGGTTCTGGCACATAAAACCCTAGAAATAACCTTTTTTTTTCATGAGGATATTGCTCTATGCGTAGCGTTAAACGAGGAACTGCTCCATAGATATACGGCATTCAGGATTTGTGCTCCACCTTTGAGGAATCACAAGCGTTGCATTTAAAAAACTGACGGCATTGACCCCTTCCAAATCTCCACTTTCACACGCCTGCTCTCTACACATGCACGCAAGAGCACCCTTTGCAGGATAGATAATCAGTGTGTGGATGCGCTGACTCGTTTTTTCGAGCATACTTCAGCCTATTCAGCCACTTCTTGTCGATCACCGCTGTACATGTGCCTGGGATGACAGACACGATGCTGCGTACCAGTTGAGCTCCAAGTCTTATGCGCCATCATAGTGAACGCACTGTAAGGAAGGTTGCGAGAAACACCTAAACAATGGTGTTCAATCTAAATCCACCAAACATTGCCAGCCTTCCTTTCTTTTTTTTTTTTTTTTTTTTGCTTTTAGAGGGGGCGCGTCTTTTCGCTTGAATCCCCGGCGCCTCCAAGCGTGGCAGGTTCTTGCTTCGGCTCAAATGTTATGAGGTGTACTTAGTTTTCTTTTTCTTCTCTCGAAAACAACGCCCGTGCTTTGCACCGTTCTGAAGGCATGATTGCTTAGAAAAAAAAAATACATGACTGGAAATGACTACAAAAAATAAAAATAAAAGGAAGATCTGAGAAAAAATAATCCAACCCATAACTATGAGCGATCTTAAAGACCAGCCACCTCAGTTACATGTGGCTGGCGGCGGAAATGCCTTATTTTATTTACATAATGGTACTAACTGAACATACCATTATATCGCTGAGCCACGAAGCCGCAGGCACAATATACTAGAGTGGCCAGATTCTGAACTCAAAAGTGCTGATTAATCTAATTTAGCTGTACGTTGAGAAATACGAGGTAGTCGGAATTATACAATGCCCTCCATTTGTTCAAACATAAGAGATGGCTTTGTCGACACATTAGAGCGAGGAAGTTCGCCTTATCCTCGACACTTGGCATGTGGCTGATAGCGGTAGCACGTGTGTTTGTCAACCCTCGATTATGTTGCACAAAGAATTGTCATGCGTAAGGAGTTTTCTTTCGCAAGTGCCCCCAGGTGTCAGTTATTGACGGACTGGCGCTGTCATACCTTGAGCATGAGTAGATAAC
The DNA here is from genome assembly GCF_023375885.2 of Dermacentor andersoni. Classification (NCBI taxonomy): domain Eukaryota; kingdom Metazoa; phylum Arthropoda; class Arachnida; order Ixodida; family Ixodidae; genus Dermacentor; species Dermacentor andersoni. The sequence continues at coordinate 130,540,342 of NC_092816.1, forward strand.
TTGTGTCTTCCTTCTTTCTCGCCCTTGTGCGACCTTTCATTTGACATTCGGCGTTAGCGTTGTCCTCTTCGTTCTTTCTTGTGTCCGTCTTTCCACGCCTGCATTTCGAAGGAGAACAAGTAAACATACGCAGCCGTGAGCCATTATCTCCGTATTTTCTTGGTCGCCTACTGATTATGCCAATATAGCATTCAATTTTTTATTCGTAAATTCTTTAATTAACATATTTCATAAAATGGTTATGAACTATTCCTTCGTCCAGTATGACACATGTAGTGAGCTAAAAGCCACGATTATCTCTACAACGCTGCAATGTTATCACAAAAGGAAAATATTTTTTTTTTCGCTTCATTATACAAAAGTAATTGCTAGAGCGCTGGTGGAATGCCGAATGCACTCGTCATTCGATAAAAAAAATCCGTTTGAAGAAAAGAATCTTAAATGGCCAACTTTCCAAGAGTTGTAGCGATTACAAATTTTAGGAGTTATTTAAGTGAATAGTGCAACAATAGTGAATTTCAGTGCAACAGATGAATATTTTGTAAGCATTTAGAATTCCAGTCAAAGTCTAAAAAAAACGTGCATAGATCAGCTTTCTTTGCAGTAGAAAATATACTTCGGTCATACCCAGAGTAGAGCAAATAAATATTCTGGGTCTTCTCATTGACGCAAGGAGCTGTAACGCTACGGCCCTAAACCGTCTCACAGGCCAGGCCAACAGTACTTTAAAGCTCCTGGGCAGGGTCTCAAACCGAAATGCAGGCCTCAAGGAGGACAATCTCATCAGAGCATATCATGCATTTTTCATCAGTCATGTGACGTACATTGCATCAAACCTGAACTGGGGGAAGGGAGAGAAGGCTAAGCTAAACGCACTTATACGCTCCGGACTCAAACGGGCTCTGGGACTCCCGCACGGAGCGAGTACCGAACTCCTCAACAAGTTAGGACTTCATACCACTATAGATGAGCTCATTGAGGCACATTCGATGTCACAAATTGCAAGACTCTCCAACACTAAGCCAGGGTGTAAAATTCTAGATGAAGTCGGAATACTGCCTCGAGGAGGAGACGTCTCTAAGTTCAAAATACCCAAGGAGGTGGAGACACAATTAGTTGTAGACCCCATACCTAGAAATATTCATCCTGTGTACAACAAGGGCAGAAGGGACGCCAGGGCCAAATGCATTCTGGGTAAACTGCACCAACAACACAGCTCAGCTCTTTTTGTCGATGCAACTAGTTATGGATCGGGCAACCGCTACGCTATTGCCGTGGTCGACGAGAGCGGTAAATTAATAAACGCGGCGTCACTAAGAACGACCTCCATTCATGCCGCCGAAGAAGCAAGCATAGCACTTGCAATTGCAATGAGGAGAGGCTCCACGATTTTCTCTGATTCCCGTACAGCTATTAGGAATTACTCAGCCGGCTTCATCTCAGTGGAAGCACACAAGTTACTTATACACAGTATTAATACTCATAATTACGACCAACTGGATAGCTCACACCTAGTCTGGTTTCCGGCTCATCAGGGCCACTCGGTCAGCCCCAGTAGCTGCAATCCTAACGAGCAAGCTCACTCTGCTGTGCGAGATCTCACATGCCGCGCATCAGATCAGGAACTGCTCCAGGATGACTGCAGCTCCTACAAAGACCCACTTACTACTTTTCACGAGATCACCTCACACTATAGGGAAGGCAGGAGGTTTTTTCCTCCCCCCCATCAGAAGCTCAACCGAGCTCAGGCAGTCACATTAAGAATGATTCAAACTAAATCTTATCCCACACCTTTCGTGCTTAACAAAATTGACCGGGATTTTCCCGCGGAATGTAAAAGTTGTGGACACACTCCGTGTCTATTTGATCATATGTTCTGGCTGTGCCCCAACCAAAGGGCTTCGGATCTCAACAGTGAGGAGGACTGGAGTCGGCGCATATCCAGCGAAGTCCTCCAAGATCAACTCCTGGCCGTCCGGAGAGCTCACGACATCGGGAAAGCCTTTGGCCTACCGGTGCCTACGTGGGCGGAGCCACCGACTTAGCCTGGGGGCTTGTGCCCTCGGACACTAGTTTCTCTGGACTAAAATAAAGTTCTTGCCATGCCATGCCATTAACTACTACTGAATTTTCTGTCTTGTCAAATCGTTCGAAGTTAGAAATTCTTTCTGATGATATTATTGAGATTTGTCTGTTAGAATTCACTGCTGCTGTGGAACTACTGCTCGCTTCATATCCATGTTCAGGCAGTGGAACCTCTCCTTAATTAAAAAAAAATATATACTTAACAAGTTTGCTGGCGACCTTTTAATGTAGTAACCCATTCTGTTAAATTCCTTGTGGAATCCATGCGCGTGAAAAATGTCTGAAATATTTTAGATTCTTAAAAGTGATGTGGAAGGGAACACAATAATATTCCACCAATTGCTAGTTAAGTGAAATGGCTTTGTGTAACAGTCGTATGAAATCTATACAGGACAAAGATTTGCTGAGACTCGTCGAAATAACGTCAACCCAAAATGTTCCATCTAGCAAGCTCATATGAGACGAGAAAGCACGATAAAATTTGTACGGCGGCAGAGACAGGTCGCTGCTCTCGTGACTCAATAGACATTTCCAAAGGCGACTATAGTGCCGAGCATAAATTTGAGTGCATCGGCTGCAAATCTTGAATTTACAAATGATCTTTAAGCATGATCATGTAAGTTTCTAACGAAAGTAATTTCACCGTTCTTTAAGAGGCTAAACTTCAGCTCTGCTGCCAGCACATCGAGATTCTGAAAGAACTGTGACGTCACTTTAATTACTCGCTGTCATACTGAGCTCCATTCAATCTCATCATATGTATACGCAGCTAATATTGCGTTTTTCGCATCAGACAGTGATATTCGCCGCTTACTTCAAAAATGACTCGCTATATTCAAGCATAGCTGCACGTCGTTGAAATCTGGTCACACAATGTTCACCTCTCCCTTAAAGTTAGAGAGCGTTCAAGTTTAATTTTTCCTGCCATTATTCATGTGAACACTTCGTTTTGCTACCGGAATATATCTGAAGTGGACTAAGTCAAGCATCCGTGTGCAAATTATCGGCGGTCTGTCAGCTGGCCTGTGCGAATTAATCTATTAAAAAAAGGAGTACGGTCAGTTGACACGCTACGTAAGCAGTGCAACAGTCAGTCGTGGATACGTAGACTCCCTATTTTGATGATCCACATACTTGCAAGCGCGCCCCGTTTAAGAACTTGGATGTTTCTTATATACAAGTGTAACAGCTTACAAATTCAACCTTCCTGCTCTATTCGACCGGGAATCCCTGGGGACGCTTGTGCAGTAGCTACACAAAATTGGTTGCCAGTAATGAACCCCCCGGAAGCACGTTCGTCCTCTATTTTGTGCGCGTTTTGTTTACTTACTGCTCAAACATTCCTATATATGAAGGCCCGAAGATATGCTTAGAATCTTATTCATTTTCCAGCCTGCGTTATTTTTTCCAGTTCTCCGGCCGTAGTGTCACAGGCCTCAGAAAGTCATTGTGCAAGCTTTGATTGGTCCCTGGAATGCACGCATTTGGGAGGTATCAGCTATCGTGGGCCACGACACCTACAGAATGTTTGCTCAAATAACGTGGAACATCGGTGCTATCATAGTATATTGAATGGAATAATGAAAGATCATATAAACAGTCTCGCGATAAGCATTGCCAGTGTGACTGGTGGTTCACAATGCAAAGAAATATGCGTCATTACCATTTCCTCTAGTGCTCTAAAATTGTGACACCTCTTTAAACTTATTGATTAGCTGATTAGATGAACTATGATTAGCTCCGAATATTTGTATTTCTGTCAATAATATGCAAATTAAATGTCAGGTGGTTTGGTTTCACATAAGGATGTTCTTTTATTAGGTCGCCGCACATTCATTCCGAAAGCAACGTTCAATGGTCAGTTGATACGTCATGATCAACAATGTCACTCGTCGCTCACGCACAACCGCGCCCTTGTACATTGCCACGTTATTCGGTTCTGTCTCAACACATTAGCCCAGAACCGGTAGGCTCCGGTTAGAAGCATGGGTGCCAGACCCCAATGTGAGAACAGCGTACTCTCGCTCACGGCTATCGTTTTCTTAGAAGTGAAGGTGACGTAGCTTTGCCTTATGTGAACCAGAGTCATGCTGGCTGCCTTCGTGAGCAGTCCTGTGGCGTAGACGTCGTACACCCAAAATAACGGTACGCTTTGAGTCGCCTCAATCAACAAAAGACAGAACGAACGGACTCGTGAGATAGACAGCGCCGCATCGCTAACGAGGATGCGTGTCATTGGCGTACTCTTCCTTTGTGACGAACCATTTCCATCTCTTTTTTTTTTTCGCGGATAGGCTCGAGAACCGGCATGATAGCTCAGTGTATGCTCCTGGAGTCACGAGTGCCAGCAGCCAAATAGCGCCTTACGTAACGTGCCAGGAGACATGCGTTGACAATGACGTCGTCATCTAGCTTCACCACTACACCTGTCGAACAATTGAAGTAGTGGTTAGCCGCGAGCCATCTTGTCGCACCTATGAACTTATCGATCAGGTTCCCTTAGGTGTCCCCTCGTTCCAGCACCACCACGTCGCCTTCGCACTCTGCCTCCGGACTACCTCGTCGCTCAGTCCCGCATTGGTGGCCTGGTCGACGAAGAAGACCACGGAGGAGCTGAGCGCGACGACTGCGGGGTCGCCAATGATACTCCGCAGCAGGCGACGCCGGTAGAAATGGTCCGGAGTGTTGTGCATGTAGCAGAGCACCCGAAGGGTGGAACCGCAGGTCTTTTTCATTTTCTAGCCAGGTATGCTTGCGGCGTTGCCCGCGATAGCCACGTAGGAAGTGATGGAGGTCGCGACTAGTGCTGGCCTAGCCGAACTTACCTGAACAGACGATGACCTAAAGGTATTTGGCCCGACTGATGCAGATCACTCAGATATCGGCTCGAGAGTAGCAGATTCACCTGTTGAAGGTTTCACGTTGCTAGGAGGCTCGGTGGCATGGGCTTCCCAGAGGTATCCGTCGCGCTACGCGGTCGGTCGGAGTTTAAGGCACGATGCGGATACGACGGACGCATACGTTATCGCTCGATTAGGTATCTTGGCCCATTTCGTTCTTGGCTCGATCCGACTAAACATGCGGGAATCCATGGGGTTTTATCCAGATGTGCTTGATTCTTGGCAGTGATCTTCAGTCTAATTAGTTCAAATCGACGCCGTCCGTACACATTAACAGCGCCGTTTTCTGTAATTATTTGAAATAAGATGCGTTGCCCCGATTTCAGAACCACTATCTTTTGACACGCATTATCTGGTAGCTTGTTCATCCGAAGAGGATCTGTTTCGTATCCTTTTAATACGGAGTAGTTACGGAGACGACGCGGAGACGAGTCACAGCAGGAAGGTCACTCTGTGTGAGAAGAGGCCACGCGGCAAGAGCGAAAGCAACCGTATATATTCGCAACACGGCAGATTGTTGTTGTTGTTGCTGCTGCCTCAAAACATGACTCGTACCTACGAAGCGCATTGGCCACGCAGGAGTGATGGAAAAGTAAACCCAACAAAATATCAAGAAGGATAAATACAAGCATACGAACAAAGCATTAGGTAACTAAATTATAACACAAATTTTGAATCGGCCTACTCATAAACCATAAACCAGAAGAAAATTAAAAATAAAATAAAGTTTCACATGGTCATTACCCTAGCAGCGTAACCTTCCGGACACTCCTGGGGTATTGAGCGTGAGGCATTTGTGCTGAGTAATAATCATCAAGCCATGCCTTGTGCCTAACTGAATGCACCAATGGACAAAATGCTTCGCGTTGAAAGTGCTAAAGGGCAATTTGTGCAGAGTGTTTAGAGACGTCACAGTCCTCGTCTTCGCATTTATGTGCCTAGATCAATCGCTGCTTCTTCATGAGATTGATGATGATGATATCGATGATAATGCTGCTCCGCTTTTATGACGCATACGCACTAAGCGGGATATGTCAAGAATCGGGTAGCAGGAGGTGGCTTAAAGGAAATTCTCATTCGAAGAGGAGAAGAAAGAAAGGAAACACCGGAAAAAGTAGAATAGTGTGCGAGTGCGCAATCGAACTAAATGAACGAAAATTATGAAAGTCGTAATAATGAAGGAGAGGATAGAGAGATGATAACTGAGGAATGGAATGGGATCGAAAATATGATTGTGGTGGCCTGGAGTAGAGGTAAAGCACCGGGTTTTAATCTGAAGGTTGTATGTTCGACTTCTCGTGCAGCCCATTATGTTTTTCAGGCTTGGAGTGGCGCCTGACACGGGCAAAAAAAAATGCCGAGAGCCAGCGGGGGTATATTAGTTCAGGTGAAACTACATTGAGAAAGCCCCCTAAGCTTCAACAAAATACACTCCCTCCACAGAACAGGTATTGATCTCCCTGCTGCAGTATACAACCACTACCTATCTCAGACTCTTGCAATTAACCTGTGGCCCTCAGTCCACAGCGGCTTCGGAGAACCTGAACAAGGCTGTGGTAAGATCTGCGACGCGGCCGAGGCTAAGATCGACGCGACTAAGAATCTCTGTATCTGGACAGGCCATCACTGGAAGCCGAATCTGGGAAAGTTTAACACCTGATCCCTTTTGAGTGAAAGTAGCTTTTTGAAGAATTATTCGGCATTGCCTGGTATATTATTCGCCTTAGTTGGGTTAGAATAAAGGGTGAGGCGTATGCAGTGGTGACTAAAGGCCATGTCCTCTGCTACAGAGCTGTTCCAGATAAGCGAGAATAGGGGGTAAGATTTCTAATTCATAAGGACATAGCGGGCAACATTGAATATGATCTACAGCAATAATGATCCGGTAGAAGTCATCGTAGTGAATGTAAATAGGAGATAAAGATCATACAAGCCTGCGCTCCCAGCTCTTGTCATGATAAGGAAGAAGTAGGGGCGTTTATCAAGATGTTCAATTAGCAATGATAAAGATGCAAACTACGTATACTGTAGTCAAGGGCGACTTCAATGCAAAAGTAGGGGAAATGCAGGCTTGAGGAAAAGCAATCGGCAACTACGGCACGGACTCTAGGAAAAGTAGACGAGATTTGTTGGCAGAATTTGTGAACGGATTAGACTCCAAATAAAGCATACTTTCCACAGGAAGCGCACTAACTGGAAATGAACCTTGAAAAGCCCTAATGGAGCAAGAATAGATGAAATAGATTTCATAACCTCTGCCAATCCTAGCATATTGCAGGATGTGGAAGTGTTAGGTATGGTAAAGGTAGGTAAAGGGCAGTGATCATTGGTTGATGAGGTCTAGAATTGCTATTATTCTGAAGAGATAAAGTGAAAAGAATTGTCCAGAAGAAACATTTCCTCCTAGACGCAGCAAGGCTAAAAGAAAACGAATACAGGCTGGTGCTCCCAAACAAATACGCAGCTTTAGAACTAGAAGGAAAAGATGCCATAGAGGTAATGGATGAAACCATAACTAGGCTGACTTCAGAAGCAGCAATTGAAGTATGAGTTAAGGCAGCAAGGCAAGCAAAGTTCTCCAAAGCACTCCAAAGTAACAAAGGACCTAATAAAGAAACGACAAAGCATGAAAGTGTCTAATTCAATATATCAGATCAAAGCTGTCAAAGTTTACAAATAAGAAGAAAGTTTGCGAAATTATCAATTTAAACGTCGGGAAAATTGCGAAAGCAGTAAAAAATGAAATCAGGAGAAATGCTGTCACAGAATAAGAGAAGACGTATGTAATATGTAATGAAAGATAAGGAGAATAATGTCCTAAGCAATTTTGACGATTTAGTGAAAGCAGCTGAAGATTTCTATAGTGACCTGTACAGTACCCAGAGCAGCCACGCTACCTTCATTCGAAGTACTGATAAACAGGATACAGAGGCTCCTCTGGAACTAGCGATGAAGTTACAACGGCCTTGGAAGAATTTCTGAAGGAAAAGCGGCAGTCTTAGAAGTATTCAAGCTGTTAGGCTGGGAAGGCTTAAGAGGGGGGGTCAATGACAAATATGCCACCAACCTTTGGTTTTTAGATCACATTTTCGTGATAGGCAACGCTGGGGATGTGTTGCAATATATGATTGAGGACCTTAACCAAAAAAATTTAAGCGTAGGTTTGAAGATTATTATGCAGAAGAGAAAGGTAATGTTCAATAGCCTGGCAATGGAACAAGAATTCATGATCGCCAGTCAGCCTGTAGAGTCTGCGCAGGAGTACGTTCATCTACGTCAAATACCCACAGGGTACCTTGCTCATTAGAAGGAAAGTCACGGAAAAATAAAAGTAGGCTGTAGTGCATACAACAGGCATTATCAAATCCTGATTAGGAGCTTACCACTGTCGTTGAAAAGTGAACACTCATGGCATTCTACCTGTGCTAACATATCGGGCAGAAATTGGAGCTTCAAAAACGAAGCTAGATAACAAGTTGAGGACCGCGCAAAGAACGATGGAACGAAACATGTTAGGCGTTGCGTTAAGAGACAATAAGAAAGTGGTGTGGATCAGAAAGTAAACGAGGACAGCCGATGTTCAAGCTTACATTAGGAGAAAAATAATGGAGCTGGGCAGACTATGTAATGCGTAAGGCAGATAACCGGTCGGCTATTAGAGATACAGAATTAGTTCCAAGGGAAGAAAAGCGCCGTCGAAGACAGCAGAAAATTAGGTTGGGTGATGAAATTAGGAAATTTGCAGCCGTAATTTGAGATCAACTAGCGCGAGACAGTGGTGATTGGAGATCACTGGGAGAGGCCTTCGCCCTGCAGTAGACATAAATATTTGGTGCTGCTGATGATGACTATAGAAAGGCTTGAAATATTACGAAATCATTTTTCTGAATATGTTAACTACGTTACACCTCATCGTGCCAGAATCACTGGAAATAGGCCGTACTTCAGTCCTAGAGACCGACATAAGAAGCAAAGGGAAGGAGATTAACCATTGTCGCACCCTGGTGGCTACACTGCTCGTGGAGAAGTGTACTGCTCGTGGAGAAGTGTAGAGAGAAAGAAAGATCTAAGAAGGAAGAAGGACGCATTACGAATACATTCACCAGCCACGAATTCGCGATATCTTTGGTGAACGAAAGGTCAAATTAAGAAAGCACCTGACGTTATCGCCAGCGCTTCTTTCTGACTAGTTTTGTTGGGTCTGTGCATTTCCATTCATTTGCACTCCTCAGGATACAAATTGTCACCGCTTTGCCAGCCTTAATTCGCGTCGATGTGAAGTAGTGCAGAGTCTCACTTTTCTTTCTTTTTTTTTCTTCGACAGAAAATGCGCGGACAAGCCGCGACACTCCTGATGCTCGTGTTCGTGGCGAGTCATGCCTCCGGCCGCCCTGCTGACACGGGCGGTACAAGCGCCGCCAAGAACGACCACACTGCTCGCGAGGAAACGCTTGCGAGGCTTCTACGGGAGGAGCTGAGGACGCTCGAAGGCTCCTCTTTCCCCAAGTCTGGCATTCGCCGCGACGCTAGCGCCGTCTCCGCTATAGTGTCAAGCGACGACGGTGACCTGGCTGGTTCGTCCACGCATGTGGACGGGCCTAGGGATGCCAGCGTGGATCTTGCTGCCGTGCCGGAGTCCACTGGCAATAATCGGGTGTCCAGCCATCAGCATTACGAGGTGGGACGTTCACTGGGCTCCAAGGATTCCACGCCATCCGAGGAAGCCATCCTGCAGCAGAGACCGCCTCCGTACAGGGAATCGGACCACTTGGCAGAAAAGCGGGCGCTTCCACCGCACGTGGTAAGGGCGCGTTCTTCTGGCGATGGCTTCCTGATGAAACTCAGGTCTCGCTCGCGGCCCGTGTACAAGCCTTTGTATTCGTCCAGCGAGCACCTGGCAGCCAGGCCTGCGATTCCACTGCCGCAGATTGAAGCGTATTTGAGTAGCAAAGCCGCCGAGTCGATCGCAGTTGGGGCGCCGTCTTTATTGGACGAAGCTAAGGAGGACGTCGCTGTACCTGCGGTCACGCAGGCCGAAGCACTCCAGGGACTGTCGACAGTGTTGCCACCGAGATACTCTTCGACGAAAGTGCCTTTCCAAACACCGACGGTGTTTCCATTTGTCCCCAAGACCACGGTGGCCCCTAAGGTACCGGAACTCGTCCCCGAGCCCTTGCCGGAAAAGCCAGTTCTATTGCACGCTGTCGAGGAACTTGTGGGCCAAGAATCCGTCTTACAATCCTCGTCCAAGGCACCACCGGTGCCGAGCGCATCTACTACTGAAGCTCCTAGCGTCTCGTACGACACTACTGCTACGGAAGTCGCGCCATCTACGACAGAAGGATCGAAAGCAGCTGTGACGCTTGAAAAGACAGTCACCGTACCCAGTGTTGATGAACACCCACCGCTACCACCAAAACAGCAGACAGTGAAGGCAGCGACCACCGCGCCTAGTGTGTCATTTCCGACGAACCTGTACCTACCGGACGCCCTGGTTTTGTCCAACCAGCACAGCAAGCCTCAGCACTCGAGGTTCTCTCCGGCTACCGTTCCGAGCAGGCGGACGGCTACGACTACGTACTCTGATGAGCACAGAACAAGTGCTATGGTTCCGTCGACCAGAGCACCCCCACCTTTCCCGCCGAGGAGGCGAATGACATTCCAGCCTTTCAGAAAAACGACAACAGTGCCAGTCCACTCATCTGTATCTACAGACGCCACGCCGCAATGGCAAAAGGAGTCGCCTTTGCCACCGCACTACGCCGCAGACGACGAATTCGACATCGTGAGAAGGAAGAAACCTGTCGGGCGGCCCGTGCTGGACACGACTAAAGACCATTTTGTATCAACCGAGCCATCTATAAACACAGAATTAAAATTTCCCGAGGTACCTGAGGAACTAGGCGAAGGCCACCACGTTGAACACGCTCAGGACGTCCATCCCGGCGAAAACAAAGTTGAAAAGAATGAGCCATATGCCCCTCCCACGAGTGTTCAAACTCCGCTGGATACTGGCTCTGCCTTATCATCGGCCGACGAAGTGAAAACGCTACCTAGCAACCTAGACAAACCACCAAGCCAGGTCTCCGTGCCGCACACTGACTCTGCACCAACAAAACCTCTTCACTATGGCCTCGATTCGGAGGTGGCACCAGCTTCTGAGTCATCTGCTGGTGAGACAGCTGTGCTGGATAAGCTGTCTCCGACGGGTCCAGAGGAGGACAGCCCCATTGCAAAGCCGGCACCTGAGCTCACTTCAAGCCCAGACGAGGGGTCTCTCGGCCTTCCTGGCTCTCTGAGTGACCAGCAGAGTGCTCTCGAAATCTTGGAGCAACTTCACAAAGCTGAAGAAGCGCCCATTGAAGAGCCATCTGCTCTCGCTGACCCAAAAGCAGATGCTGATGCCCAGCCGTCCTTCAACATCGATGATATGATGGTGTCTTTAGCAATGGGTGAAGGCGACGGTTCAGACGGAGCTGGAGACGAAGCGGAGAGCGCCCCACAAGCACCAGCTCATCTTACTGACATGCAAGGACGGCTCATCTACTAGAATTGCCTACAATGCTGCGGTTTTCTTGGGGGTACAATGCGAGCTGCATTGGTGTTCCATGGTGACAGCTCAGCTGTGCTGTTATAAGTCCTTAGTGGAGTGACGGCCTCTGTAATGCGCTAATGCTAAAATTTGACTATTTTCCTACGCTGCACAATTAAAAGGAACCATAGTGACAGTTGAGCTGCTGGACAGCTTAACTGTATGGTCCTCTTTGCCGAACGAATGCGATGCACTACCCAACTGCAGGTGCACATAGAGGAAAACATGCAGCAGCATCAAAAAAACTCATTGCGCCAAACTACTGCTCATCCATATAGGAAGTCGCTCCCCTCCTCTCATATTTATGTCTTGCCACGCAAAGTGCGATCCACGTGTTCCTTTGAAAACCAGAGCACAGTGCTATTTCTAACTGCAGCGTCAAGGGTGTGGTAGGTGTGCGCAGCATACTGGGATTTTCATTCTAATAACTCGAACGTGGTTCTTGGATACCAAAAATACTGCGTTGGAAGGTCGGCGTCACGTTGTAATCTTGGTTCTGTTCGCTTTTACTGGGCTAATCAAGTCTGTCGGTAGGGTTTTCTCTATTTGTGTATAAGCTGTGGGTAAGTGGCAGTGCGGACATCGTTGTCCCTACGATTGTTCAGACGTGACCATGATCTCATCCGTGTTTTCGGAGCTGTTATGCGGCGTAATTTTCTTGGCCCTGTGGGTTGCGTTCTACGAGGACTCGCAGTTCACAATCATATGGATGGGAGCCTCTGTCATTACTCAGTGTTTTCGCCCTTATTTATAGCCTCATCAAAAAGGCGCCTTCGCGCATCTCATCTCGTCAAAATAAAATGTTCTCAAAATCACCTTGTATCGTTCTCTTATGTTCCGTCCGGCTCCCATGCTGGCTGAGCATCTTACAAAATACAATGCTTCACTCAGTGCTGTTTCAATTCCATAGTTTCTTACATTCTCTCTGTTTCCAAGCCGGCCGAAGTGAGATGCACATACCAAAATATTACCTCGAAGACCATTACCTCGAAGATTACCTCGAATATCCTTTACAAGCCATTAATTTACACCTTACTCACCCTTCTTCGGTGCAGAAACTATGCACGATTATGTGATTAGGTCAGATATTAGCTGCAGTCACCGCTTTAGAAGCTAATGCGATTAATACACTTGATTGCTGGAGGAAGATTATCGTTGATTTCCGCATATATGTGAGTGCAGCAGGTGAAGAAAAGGTGAATAACAGGAGATGTGTGAAATCTGCCTCGTCTTCACCGGGGCGAATGCATGAGGCAAAACATACGCGAAGCAGCAAAAAGAAAGATAGATAGCTGCAGTGCCTAAATAGGTTCTCGTCCCCCCAAACATATTTGGGTGCAGACACAGTCCCAACAACTTGTTACTTCACTGAACCTTGCAACAGAGCATGCACTGCTTCCTTGATTTCTCGTTCAGATTAGATGTCTTCATCTATATGGGCCTACAGGGCACATTGAAATATGCATTTAGATAGACCATAATTATTCCAGCTGTTCCCCACCTCTTCTATTTTCTTTACCTTTCACGAGCTTGCTTCATCTCTCCGCGATTCTTTCTATCTTTCTTTCTGCCTTACCTTTCCCCCCGTGTAGGGTAGCAAACCGGAAAGTTCCCTGCTCCTTAACCTCCCTGCCTTTTCTATGTCATTTCTCCCTCTCTCTTTCTGTCTCTCTCTCTCTCTCTCTCTCTCTCTGTCAGCTACACTATTACACCTTGCACAGCGTTTTGACAATTAGTTGGCGCGCGACATTCTTGTCAGTAAAAGGCACCACTTGCTGACTGATAGATATTGATGTCCAGAAAAATACAGAATTAGAATGAACAAGGAAACTCGGCATGATTTAGGCTGCGATTCCCTTTGCCCGACAAGACCGCTACTTCGTAGAAAGTTAAGGATTGTCATTAGCAGATAAAAAGAAGCAACTGGCAAAGTACGTACGAAACAAATGCAAGGCCTGCATTAGGAGAAACTTTGTAAAGCCACATGCAGATCAAGAAATGAATAATTTTCATGTTTGTCCAAAAAATGGACGAGCACTCTTGGAAAACTGTCCTTTATTGGAAAATGCTCGAACAAGCTGAATTTATGTACGTTAAAAACGTAGATTGTACTCCTTAGTCAGTTATTAAGATGTCTAGAACGCGACATAACAGCATGAAACACCCGGAAGTACCCGTTATAGCCTGGAAATAAGCTCCACGTCCTTTCTGCACTCTTGAGAGACAATGGTTTGCTGGAGGTGCGCTAACGTATCATAGTGAAAAAGCAGGAGACACTCAACCAGAGGAATTACCAGTCTCGACCGCCAGGCAGAACCAGCCTTTTTCTACGACCCCACCACAAGCATAACCATGAAAACTTACACAAATAGCGAAAGGAAGTTACTACAACCAAAATTTCGGCGCTAAGTGCAAGTGTGAAGAGACCATCAGTCATCTTCTGTGCCACTGCTCTCCCTTTGATAACCAACGTCAAGTCTCTCCAGTGTGCCTTGAACAGACTGGACGATAGGTCATTTACAGAAGCAAAGATCTCGGGAGCCTCCACTCACAGTTCATTAGCCCAGAAAGCAGTACGAGCGCTTCTTCACTACCTGAAGGCAACAGACTTGAGTGCCCGACTATAAACATCCTGCACCTAACTTAGTGCATGTGAAAGTGGATATACTCATGTTTCCTCTCTCTCTCTCTTTCACTCCCCCTCCCCACGTGTAGGGTAGCAAACTGGACTCAGTCTGCTTAACCTACCTGCCTTCCTTCCTCCCTTCTCTCTCGGCAAGGCATGCGGCGAGAGCCGCGGAGAAAACCTGCCATCCCTTTGCCGACATTCTGCGTTGCCGAATAACCTAAGGTTGACGCTTTAGAGAAACTATGATTACGTTATTTATGGGACAATTCCGCACTTACGTCAAGAACCATATATTATAATCCGAAACAAACAAATTTCCACGGAACCCATCTCACGACGAGTGTCGACGGTAATGCGTTAGCAGTGAATCAGTATGGCGACACAACGTATTGCCAGCGTCGAAACGATTGATGCACGAGTCGTGTATTGCAGAGGGGCGCCTCTTTCGTGCTTCCCTAAGAACAATCGGTGTCATCAGGAGATACCACCGCGAAGCCTGCGCGTGCCGTCCGAAATGCATGGCGCTCCGGTGTGTATACTGACGTCGAGAAACGCGTGATACGGCAACCGGGCTCCTCTCTCGCGCTTCTTTCTGGGCACGCTGCGCCATCTAGTGACACTGCCGAACAGCCTATGCGTGGCCTCCGAGACGAGAAGCGTGGCGAGCCGGTGCCTGCGAACGCCGGTAATCGTTCCCTTGCTTGGCCGCACAATCAGTGGCTGGGTGTGTTCAGATAAGGACAGAACAAAGTGGGGGACGGGGGGGGGGGCGACTATTTTTGGTTTTGAGCAACATTTCTATACGAGGTGGCAAAATCTGCCTGTAGCAAGGAATCAACTTTCGTTTGGCGAAACATGGCACGGATTTCTCGGAAAAGTTATTGTCTCACTAAGGAGGGAAAAGTGCGTTTTAGCGATCTGCATAGTTTACAAATTCGAAGGTTAATCACTCTCAAAATGAACGCACTGTACTCCGTCAAACTCTTCCAGTTAATCTACACCCCGGAAAGTTATGTTTGTGTCGCCCGCAATGCGTTTTTGAAAAATTGCGAAACTGCTTTTTGAGCAACTGCGTCTGACTGAAACCGAAATCAGGGTGCTTTTGGAGGCCATTTTATATAAGTCGGCGCAGCTGAAAAAAGCTGAAAAAAAGCTAATTTTCAAAAGGTTTTGCGCAAACTAAAATAAAGTATGTAAGACCACCACGTATTTATTTAGTTATAAGATCCCAAAATGACAAAATTGCAAAAAGAGGCCAAATTGGAACATTTTAGAAAGGCTTAAAAAAGGTTCTCATCCTCAATATTTCCTAAAATTGTATGAAATACCCAACCCGGAGAGGTAAATCTAGTATGAAGCATTAGTTTTGTTTTACCTGAGTAAATTGAGCCTATTATATTACATATGCGTGCTCACTCAACGATGCATCTCGTTCTAATAGTAAAACGAGAACCACACTTATACTGACTTCTGAACTCATTATTTTTGTTGTAGTGAAGAATAGGCTACTCAACAATAGACCATATTCACGCTATCAATCAGGTGATAGAGAAATGTGCGGAATATAGCCAACCCTTATATATAGCTTTCATTGATTACGTGAAAGCGTTGGATTCAGTCGAAACCTCAGCAGTCATGGAGGCATTGCGGAATCAGGGTAGTGACGAGCCATATTTAAAAATAAAGATATCTATAGCGGCTCCACAGCCACCGTAGTCCTCCATAAAGAAACGCGTCAGGCAGGGAGATAAAATCTCTCAAAGGCTGTTCACAGTGTTATTACAGGAGGCATTTAGAGACCTGGATTGGGAAGAATTGGCGATAAGAGTTAACGGAGAATACCTTAGTAACTTGCGATTCGCTGATGATATTGCCTTGCTTAGTAACTCAGGGGACCAATTGCAGTGCATGTTCACTGACCTGGAGACGCAAAGCAGAAGTGGGGGTCTAAAAATTAATCTGCAGATGTCTAAAGTAATGTTTAACAGTCTCGAAAGAGAACACCAGTTTACGATAGGTAGCGAGGGACTGGAAGTGGTAAGGGACTACATCTACTTAGGGCAGGTAGTGACCGCGGGTCCGGATCATGAGACTGAAATAATCAGAAGAATAAAAATGGGCTGGGGTGCGTTTGGCAGACATTCTCAGATCATGAACAGCAGGTTGTCATTATCCCTCAAGAGAAAAGTATATAACAGCTGTGTCTTACCAGTACTCACGTATGAGGCAGAAACCTGGAGGCTTACGAAAAGGGTTCTGCTCAAATTGAGGACGACGCAACGAGCTATGGAAAGAAGAATGGTGGGGTAACGTTAAGGGATAAGAAAAGAGCAGATTAGGTGAGGGAACAAACGCGAGTTAATGACATCTTAGTTGAAATCAAGAAAAAGAAATGGGCATGGGCAGGACATGTAATGAGGAGGGAAGATAACCGATGGTCATTAAGTGTTACGGACTGGATTCGAAGGGAAGGGAAGCGTAGCAGAGGGCGGCAGAAAATTAGGTGGGCGGATGAGATTAAGAAGTTTGCAGGGACAACATGGCCACAATTAGTACATGACCGAGGTAGTTGGAGAAGTATGGGAGAGGCCTTTGTCCAGCAGTGGGCGAAACCAGGCTGATGATGATGATTATTATTATTATGACGAAGAGGGACCCAGAGTGCTCCGCGTGTACATGAACGATGCACTGGCCTAATGAGAAAGCGAGATGACGCCACTGCAATGGATGAGCAAGCTGGGTACGTTCACATGAGGACAATCGCAAAACTAGTGCCGAATATTAATGCCAAAGCATCATATGCCCCCTGACGCGAAATATCCGGCGTTTGTTGTTATTATCAGATGGTGCCAAAACTCACGTGACCAAATCATGACGTCACGTTCCCGGCGCTGGGCCTGCATCGTCTTGCACGGCGAAATCCCACGGTGAACAGCCACGGCGTCGGACGGACGCCGTGGCCCATACCAAAAAAATTTACTTTTGCCCCATTTGAAAACTGAGTTGACCTACGCTCAGAATCGACCTGGCCCATCTGAACTATAAAAAAAGAAAGAAAGTGCACGTGCCTCGAACTGGTCGTCACCTACTACCTAATGGGACGTTCAACTAGTTCCCAGAGATACAACACGTGTCAGGCACTCAGGCGCTCCCAGAGCAACCGGAGTGGCTTCGTCATCGACTTCCTGTTCGATCGCGGTGACCCTTACAGGTAGGAGCTCTTCCGAACACTCCTGAGCTGGGGCACAGCTGTCTGAATGAGCCAGGGGAGTGTGTTTTAAGCGCTCGATCCCAATCTGTCGAATGTACCATAAATCCCACGGAGGACCGACGAGTACGCGAAAGATCAATGCCACGAGCACACTGTGGGCGTTTCTCGCTCGCTGTCTTTATTGTTCTCAAGCTCTGCAGCTAAACCTAACTTGAAGTGAGCGCTTCAAAAGCTGGCTTCTGAATGACCTTAGCACATTCACACCCTCTAAAGGGTATGGCTGTACAGAAGCGCAACTCCTAGCAACATCGGTAGCGTTTTCTACGGAAAGCCGCCACAATGTTTCTTAAAACGAAACGCCGCTTCCTCCCAGATATTTCTTTATCCTGACTGCTCCAGTTCAAAGCGTTCCATTTTTCTTTTAATGCTGTTCGAAGCGAACCCCATTTCTCGTCCGGCGCAGCTACGTTCACGATGCTTCCGCGGGTGGCTTCCACTTCCGCCGTTGGGAAGCCGAAGGGCTCGCAGATCGCGTGTTTCACGCAACACGCAGTGGCAGATGTCGCATCTTATCCCGCTGCACCGGCGACACGCAAACCGCGTGCACGCGCACGCACTCAATGCGGCTCCGCTGTATGCAGCACGCGCCGATAACCGCAGCCACCGTGCGAGAACGAAGAGACTTGCAGGATCACCGCGCACGTGAGGCCAAGAGTTGGGGTGGGTCCGATGGAAAACTGGTAATGTGGCACATGCGCCTAGTGTCACGTTATCGTTGCGCGGTGCAAAGAAAGTGCAAGAAAGCCACGCGTAGTAGATCGACGAAAGAAAATGGGAATAAAAGAGAGGCCTCCACACATTCAGTGCGCAGTGTACGCCATTTTGTGAGCACCCACTCGAATATTACGGCAGGTGATCCACAGAATATTCGAGAAACAATATCATGTCATTCAACCCGTATAAATAAATAAATACTTAGCTTGTAATAAAACAGAGTAAGGCCTGCATAAGCGTATATTATAAAGATTGTTAACGAATTCTCTCTGTGGTATAGCCAGCGCCCACGTCACTCTGCAGCAGCAATGATGTACGGTGCTATAGTTCAATCAAACTGCACCCCGCTTTTTCCGGACGAAATAGTGTAGCCAGAAGCCGCGAAGTTCTTTGTGGCAATTCTACTTCTTTTATTTACCGGACATATGCTGATGTCGCTTTATTGGATGATACTATTGCACGGACGTTAATAAACATTTCACATTTTGTAGCGCCGTTTAGATGAGCTGCAATTATGCTCTTTGAGTTTTATAGGCACAAAATCCAAATTCTGATGATAGTAGACGTATTGGCAATAACTGGTGAACGCGCGCTCATGGCAAATCTTGAACTGAGTTACTCGCCGTTCTGAGACCAGCTGAAGCTACTTTCGGTGTACCTTGCAAAATTTTTTAGTAGTTGTCTGCCATAGTTTCCTATTTTTGTAAAGCACGCAGTACAGCATGCCACAGAACATGAAGCACAGGCGCGCAAACCTTCGTTTTAATTTCAGTCAGTTGCTAACGCTGGAAATTGGGGCAACTGGGAGGATGGCATTTCTATCTAATAGTCCTTCCTGTTCCATGCTACTGAATTTCTGAACATCTAGCCAAACGTTCCCCAGACTCGCCGAGTATACCTGGCCTTTCTTCTCGTTCGATCTTATCGTGCATGTGCCGTGAACTTCTGCAGGTCCTGGTAGCGGGTAATATTCGTATGAAAACGCCTTGCAGGAGTGTATTGAATAAAACCGAGACGATTGCTTGCGCCAATGCAGCTATGGGAAGTGAACAAACGCAATATAATACAGAAACTTATTCATCTTCTTGCTGTACCCGATCACTTACACCGACAGATACTCGCCTGTATTCTTGAATTACCTGATTGAACCTACGTACTAAGGCGGATCAATAACATCACAAATACCACTACGCAAGTCAACTTGCCCAGACAAATGAATGCGTTTAACTTCTTTGTTGGTAGGTAAGTTTGTTGGTGTCTTTAAATGACGCAAGTGGAGAAAGGAACACCAAGGACTCTCGAAAATCCAAGCAAAGTTCTTGGTCGGGGCAAATTTGGCATTCCAATGGTGCGCAGTGAGCCAACAGGCAGCGCCACACAGAAAGAATTAGCTTAACATTACCCCGACAGGCCGGTCGGTATAACTCGGACAGGTAGAGAAATGTCGAAACCTACGCGGCCACATTATTTGCGGCGCTGCTCGCCCCGACGCCTCACCGGTATACTCCCTGCAACCATAACCCGGATTGAAAGCGAAATGAGAGGAAGGGAAAACGACGACGGTGCTAGGGGGGTGTCCGATGAGAGCGGGGTGGCACTCTCTCCGAGCGCAACAAATATCCCCGCATAGCCGGCGAGCCAGGCAGGGCAGCTTCAAGACGAGGCATTGGATATCTGAAAAGCCATCTTCGACGTGCAGTCTGCCTCCTCCTCCGACCCCCCTCAGCCTCCCCTTCTCCCGATGCCACTAAGACCACCATCTTACGCTTTCGCCAGTTGTAGGCGCCACAGGAACAAGAACAGCGACGAGGAAGAGGCAGCAAAATGCGAGTAGAGGAGGGTGGTTCTGCGTGGAAGGACGAACGGGCCGTGAGGAGGATGGTTGGGGGGGCTAGGAAAGCGGCTGGAGCTGGCGTAGGGCCTTTCGGAAATTACGAAAGCGCGCTCGCGTTCTGTCACATAGCGCCGAACGCCAACCCTCCTCCCTGAGAGCGTTTGAGCCTCCCCCACCTCCCGCTTCTGCCATCGACGTCGATGCAGGAGGAGATGCCTGCGCGATCGAACACCGCCTGGGCAGGCGAGCTCGCACGTATTGTGTGCATGATGCTGCTGCTGCGAGAGAGAGAGAGAGACATGGCACCCTCACGATCCTCGCCGTGGTGCCCCAGTGAGGACACGAAGAAGGGCGGACGGACAAGCGCCGGCTCCGGCTGCCGCCGACCTTGAGAGGCCTTGCGTGCCTCCAGACGCACGACGTCATTTTCAGGCTCGTGGCTTTCGCTCTCACCGCCCGGGTTCGGCACGCACGTCCACGTTCCACCAAAAGAAAAGCGTCGTCGAGGCACGTCTTCAACGTCATCATCATCAGCGAAAGTTGCGCGTCTAAATGGCTCTCCTCTTCGCGCTCCCACCGCTACCAGCAACTCTCGCATCCGCATCGTCCTTTCTTGATCCGCCTCCTCCCCTCCCACCTCCGTTACATCTTGCCCTGATTTTTCCCCTCGGTTGCCCCCGTGTCAACCTGTTCTGGAACACTTTCCTCCAATCCCCCTCCACTTTCTCGACTATTCTCCGGTGAGCCGCTTCTGCTTACTTTGTACGCGGCCACGACGAATCACTGGTCGGCCGTCGTAGTTCGCTCCCGTTGGGCATTGTACCTCCTGGGCACCGGGTGCTCAACCGTGAAGACGGGACTCAACGCCGCGCGCGCTGGACTTGCTTAGCGCCCTCATCCCGGCGTGCGTCGACTGTTCGTGACCCCTCTTCGGAGGGCGGAGTGTGTCACTCATGAGGACGGTGAGTGCACGTTACCCGCTTTACCAGTCGCCTCGGTCTCCCTGCTCGTTCTCGCCATCTGGCGCCTTACGGTCGGTGCTACGTTGGTCAATCGTCTCTAACCACACTTCACACGTAGCTGTCACTCGTGAAGGCGATGACGAGCGGCTCTATACTCGCGAGTTGGAGAGCGCATTTGGGCGCACTGCGGTAATTTTTGCTTAACTTCTGTCGTCCTTCGTGGTTGTGTGGGAATCGCAGGTCAACGTTGACACGCGTGATCCATATGCGGCACTTCCGGTGATGGATGACAGGACGTCGCATTTATCAATACCTGAAGCCCTGCAACAGCAACTACAGTGGAATCGCTGGCTTTTTAAAGATTCTCCGGTATCAAAACTTGAATATAGATATGCGGATGGTAAAAGAAGCCCGAAAACACTTAAGTGATAAGAACAAAAAGAGCTGTCGACTTGTGTACGAACGCACGACTAGTGACATTTCCTAAATTAAATATTAGTGTTATACAAGGGAAAATGTGAAGCCCTTAGCAGCTGCATGCCTTACTCGCCCTCTCGTTTTGACACCGCAGGTATGTCGCAGAAAGATAACACGAGGAAATGCAGAAATCACTGGACTTCCATCGTCTCTTACATAAAGAAAAACCCAGATCACTGCACACAACCCTGGGAAGACTATAGCGAAATGAAGCCTTTTACTGTGCACTCAAGTGTCCTTATGCTGCTCCAGAATTTTCTGAGCGCTGGCAAAATCGTCATGCCTCCACGAACATAAAAAAACCACCGAGTTCATCTCTCGTACGAACAGAGTTCTTATCGAAGTGCCCACTCTTACATTCCGCCAACAAGTCAAGCCACCGAATGAGGAGAAGAAAGTGTTCGTGAAACGGTGCGTAACTCCACAGAGTTACATCGTGGATACAAATGACCAGCGAGTTAAATTCCGCGATCTTCAAAAGCGACCGTAACACGCTGTCGGACACACTCACCATCATTATTGTGCTCTCCGCTTACAGTGTAGCTGCTTCAAATTCCACCATATATTAATGAACGGAGATCAGTGGCGTATGTTTGTTACGAGACGTCTTTCGCTAACGTTTCGCCTATGTGCGCATTTTTATGTCCACACGGAGTTAAACTGTCATGACTGCGAAGTCTAGAAGTTAAATTTCCGATTACATTTCTTCCCTCCTGCCGCCGTATTTGCTTCTGTATCCTATGTTTTCTTTTTAGTGTGAGTACTTGTGTGCGAATAGGACCCTATTTACCCAACTGTAGTGCATCAAGATTAAAAGGTAATCAAATTATACGTAGCTGTACAGAGCCAAGGTAATATTCTCTGCCCTCTCTTGGAGGTACTCATATTATTCTTTTTGCATTCCGCCTAATTACATAATTATTAAGTACATTCCGCCTATTTGCAACATCAACTTCTCAAATATTATATTTAGATGAAAAGTGGCGATGAGAAAATTGTAGAGCAACATGAAAAAGCTCCCGATACAGCATTTTATTGCTCAGTACGTGCTATATAAAAAGTGTTTTTCCGAGCCTGAAAGGAGCTCGCGAATCTAAACAAATTACCACGAGCAAAGAGACATTTGAGAAGTTGATTAATTATTTGAGGGTAATTATGTAACTACGCGGAACGCAAGAAATAATCTGAGTATCTCCAAGTGACGGCAAACAAAATTACCTCGATTCTGTCCAGCTACGTGGCATCTGCACATATTAAAATTTTGGTGCTGGGAAGTTCCTGCATCCTGTATATAGTCGCCGAAAGTTCACGGATTATTGCGTGGTCAGTGCTTTGTTCGTTAGGTTAATTCTTCTGTGATGCAACCTCATGCAGATTCATCTTATGTTTAATCGTCGTTGTTTTTGTCCAGCAAGGCTGGCCATAAACCTTGAAAATATATCCGATGGCATTACAATGAAGCAATGAATCGGTGGGTTAGCGTTGCCCTGCTGAGTTTGAGGTCGTCCGTTCGATCCTCGAGGAGGCGACAACGTTTCGAAGGGGGCAACATGAGAAAACGCTCGTCTACATAGATTTAAGTGCACGTTAAGGAACTCCAGGTGATGGAAATTAATCCGGAGTCCCCCACTACGGCATACGTCATAATTATATCGTGTTACCGGCGCGTAAAACACCAGATCTTATATTTTTAATCGGCTTGTCATATGTAACGCCTGCCCATAAGATTTCTTTCTTTCTTTTATATAACGTATCCTATGAAAGGTCCAAGCACATGCATACTTCCTGATCGAAACGCTATCATTCATGTCATAGCGCCTTGATTTCTTCAAGCCAGCGTGAACACCTGCCGCCAGGGATGCTGCTAAATAAACATTGCTGACGACACTTGATTTCCATTACGATGGCGGGATTTGGAGGCGTTCCACATTTCATACCAACGTTTATATGATTTCACCATAAATCACACCACATGATTTGCGTGATTTGCGGAAATTTCGCCAAGTTAAAAGGGAAGGAAAAATTCAGAGCCATTCCACTCTGTGAAGACGGATGACCGGCGGAGCTGTGTACATGGTGATAAGTATGTTGTATAATTTTTTTTTTATTGAAAATAAAACACGCATACCACAATAAATTTCATTTTCTTAACGATTTTTTTTTTCTTTTATCAAACTGCGTACTGAATACGTGTTTAATTTTTAGCATTCCTTTGTTTGCTTTTTTCGATTATTATTTGGTCAAGAACGGGACTATCGCTTTATGATCGCTAAGACGTACGGCCAGTGGCTCTGTGGCGACACTAGACAGGTTCTCGGCCAACGTGAGGTCTATACACGACCGATGACGCGTAGTGGGCACACCGATGTTTGTGTAACATTCAATGCCGAATTTTTCCAAGAGAAACGCCACGAACCACTTGCCATGTGGCCGAGACACGACTACGTCGAAATCACCCACAATTACGGTGGCAGTGGAGCCGGTAGAGATGATCCAACCAAAGGTGCACACGTGTGGCGTTCACGGCGCGGTCTTCGTCCGCATTACGTGCCGCTCGCCGTCGCCGCGCTCATTCCCGTTTCTGTGCACGGCAGTGTTCATCGTAGGCGCGCTGTTCTTCCGCAGTCCTCACTGCACGTGGCGAACCCGTTGCACGAGTGGAAGGAAACTCAGATAAGGTTACGTGGTTTGCCTACAGAGCCGGTGACATTAAACCACAATCAATACTGAACAGTGATTATTCCGGAAGGTCTTACTTTTTTTTTTTACTACGATATTTTTTTTTAAAGCGCAATACGTTTCGGCACTCCTCGCGATTAAACACAGCTTTCGGCATAACCGGCGATACGCTTTTGCTTTATGCTTTAGCTCTTTTAGCCCAGGAGTGGCCGTCCTGTCTCTCTCTTTCTTTCTTTTCTTTTACCTACGCACATAAGCCGCCAGAACCTAGCGTATCAAAGCTCCGCTGTAGAAAAAAAATGACCGTTCACGTTTTTCTGCCTGCGCACTGGTACAAGAACAGGTGACGTCTATGGGCACTGAAAATTACTTAGTTGTATGCAGAACTCACTCACGTGCTCAAAGCATAGAAGTAAAGGGCAAAAAGAAAATGCACCGTGAAGCAGGACGGAGTTTTAATCTCGCTTCCAGTGACATTTCATGAGCGCCTAGGTTATGGCTGTCGGCAAGCGCGCTTACCGTGGTCCCTTTTCTGTAATATAAACCAGTGAATCAAAGCAACAGATACGAGCCGGCAACCTTTGGCTTTATGGATGAGAGGGGGGTAGGGCCAAGTAAACTTTTTTCACTGGCGGCTCCTTCCAAGTCTCGCCGCCGTTGGCAAGTGTCCTCGCATGCTGCAAACATTCAGCGCGGTCGCAGCTTGTTCAATCCGCCCATGCTGGCAATGACTCAGTGCACATTCCCAGCACAATACACGGCGCCTCAATGGAAGCAGTTGTGAGCGCAAGACGAAGTAATTCAAGGCTTTCAGACGTTTCATCGCAGATTTGGTATGACAGTGCTCCGTAAGTTCACCCCTTCCCCCTTTATGTTTTTACTACGTTCCTTGGCTCATATTTTGGTATAGCCGGCTCGTAGGGCGTTCAAACGTGTCATATGTCGCCGCTAATAAATAAATAAAAAGGAACAAGAGAGACTTCTAGCAGTATAGATCTGTTTGTGTTGTCATTTGTTCTTTCTGAAAAAAAAATCACATATTGCAACCCGCGATACATATGAAGATATGAAAAATTCCGCAGAGACGCTTAAGACTGCTCACTTATGGGTATGGGAAATGATTATAGTCCTTTTGGTGAAATGCTCTTGTCTGCGTGTTCCTGTCAGCTCTCGTCTGCGTTTTAATTGCGCGTCGGTAAGGCCTAATGCATACGCGCCGAGCGTCTCAACGCGCTCGCTTGCCCGCGAGGAGTTCGTAATACGAAGGACCGCTTAGCGGCGCTCAATTGGACATTAATGTTCTTGTAGCGATAGCAATTATATAGACACTCCAGGCGCATTTCTGTCGTCGACGTCGCCGTGAGGTTCCGTACGAGTGAAAGCGTGCGAAGGTGAGCCGGCGAACGCGGCTCAATCTCGTGCGCCCGAGTGAGGAACGCGGCCCGGATGCGTGCCCTCTCCTGTGGCGCGTGAGGCAGGGGGGTCAGGCGAGGGATGAGGGGCGTTCTTCTTCGGCGGCTGCTAGGGTGCGTCGATGTCCTCCTCGCCTACCGCTCCGTACGGAGTGGAGACAACCGCGGCGTCTGTTACGGCGTTGGCCACGCGAGTCGCGGATGCCGTAGGGACGCGTTGCCGGCGCTCGCGTGTCTTGAAAGTGATCTGCGACGTGGCCAAAGGGCGCGCCCGCGCGGGTCTCGTATTCAAAGTGATCTGCGATGTTTGCAGAGTGCACGTAGTGTCGTAGCTTCGTATGCGCTGTGCTTTCGACGTTTCGTTCGCGTTGAAGCGATAGATGCATGAAGGTAAATTTGCTTGCTGCCGCCGCGATTCCTCACTCAAGAATAGGACTGCCAGTATCCGCGCTCATCGAGCGAGAAGTTTTCGTGTTTACCTGTACGCGCGTGACACCGTGCTGCTAATTTAGTTAAAACACGTTGGTGAGCTACTTGGTTTGAGTCCATGGTGGAATGCTTAAGCGCGACTGAACACGGGCGTAGAAAGAAGCAGACACACAAAGAGAACGCTGTCTCTATGTGTCTGTATTTCATTTTCTACGTCCTCTTTGAGTCACGCTTACACAATCTATCATTGTTCATTTAATTAGTAAGCAAATGTTGATAAGTTTACACGGCCGATAAAACTACTATCCTTACTGCGTACAGCTATCTACAAATTTGCTATCGCAATCGGTGCTTCGCCTTTCCGGCGGAACTGCGATTTCCTTTATATACACTCATTTTATACACTCATGACGTGCGCCACCTCCTACCCATTGGCTGCGACGTGACGTGCGCAGTGACGCACGCACTAGGCACACATTTAGTCAAGCAGGGGCGTGGAGACGCCTTGGCGTTGGTAATAAAGTAAAAAAAAAAAAAGATAAAGAAAAGATGCAGTGGCGTCGGGGAAGTGTGGTCGTCTCAGGTTCGATTCCCACCCAGAGGCAAATTTACCTAACATTCTTTTCAAAGGCGTTAGTTTATTTTGTCTAAAGTAACCTCCCTGAGAAATTTCACGTCATTCCCAGTGTATTTTGACGTCTTTTTACCCTTTGCCGTCGGTCATTTTTGGTACCATCATTCGGTCACGCCGGCGACTACAACGCCGGACTTTCGCGTAATGGGGCATAGAATGCATTCGCATTAAAAGTTTTGCAAGGCTATTTCGAAAGGCCAGCAGCTATAGCAATCTCCGATGGAAGGATGATATAAAATTAGCGTTATCCGGCTTATCAATATCGGTGTTTCACTGTACTGCGTTCTTTTTTAAACTTGGAAACAACCAATCATGCTTCTGCCTTAACAAGTTCTCATTTATGATGTTAGCCGCCAGTCATTTTATATGCAGTGACTAAGGAGCTATAGTCACGTTCCTCACTAATTTCAAGCAACTGTCCACCCAGATAAATTGCCTTATTGCTTCGTTTCTAAACATTTTTTCTTTCTTCACCTACTATACTCTTGCCCTTTTTCTACAAAGGTGTCGCCTGTGTCCTTGAACACAGACACACGGGCAACGCTCACTGAGGTCACTGGGCGATGCTGTGCAATAAGTACGTGCCTAGACATGTTTCATTTCAATGCCAGCCAGCTTCAGTGCACCGTACGGTAGTGCTAAGATTATTCACCGACACGTTCGGCCTAGATTCTTTAGCTTCCTATTTCTTTTTATTTAACGTCTCATGGATCCCCTTTTGCACTAAGTAGAATTTTTGTCGTCTTGCATGCGTACGACTTGGAGCGCAAATCCGCACTGTTCTTTCCTTCTTCGAACCTCCTGAAGGCCTTGAATGCCATCTTTTACCCGATCAACTGAAAAAAAGACTCTCGGAATCTAAGCGCGGTTCACTCCACTGCGGCTCGCAGTGGATTTGCAGTACCGTGTATGAGTGCTTACCCCACAGGGCACAGAGCTTACCGGAGAGCAGGGAAGCAGGAAGGTCACGAGATTACTTATTCGCAGGCTCCCAGTTCGCGTGGTAGGCAGAAGTGGCGATGCGTTTTATCAAGCAGCGCGCAGTAAGTAAATTCTCATTATCGGCAATCAACCCTTGCGGGAAGATCTGCTCGGCCTTCTTCGGCTTAGCCAACTACCTAAATCCCGTGCGACTAAGTTCTGACCTCTCACACAGCATTAAAGCGATCCTGCTCGGAGCGTCTATTCGAAATGTTTATCAAATTTAAACATAATTTAAAATGAAAATGTTTCCTGCTAACAAAGGAATGCAAAATGAAAGAAAATAAACCGTGGGGCAAGGTTCTATACTAAACACACATTTCCTCCTTTTTAATAATTGCATTAGTCGGCGAACCTTCAAGATAGCGTTTATTTTGCTTTCTTGCTAGCTTCTTAATCTAGCAGTGGACCAGTGAGATTCCCCACTGTTTCGGTGTCTCCCACACCAATTATGATCAAAATCGACTCCACACACAAGATATGTGATGAGTACTGACTAGGCTGTCATTTACCTATCGTAATTATTAGGTTTAATTGTATTCTTTAACTAGCTTACACATTTGATGCTTTCCTCCTTAAAGATAAAAATAAATAAATGTACCACGCGAAATGTAATCTCGTCCACGCACAGCGAGAATCGGTGACGCTTGCTTACTCCAAAGTCATCGCTAAGTGTATGTTATTATGTTCTGAGATTACTTTCGTTTTACTTAACGTGTCTACATTGTCCGTACATATAGGGCTCGCGTGTCGCTGTTCAGTTTTCACTCCTTACTCATAAGTGTCAGAAGTCGTAATCAACCCTGCGCTTCGGCGAAGTGCCACAGTGCAACCTGCATCTTAGCATTAGAGAAGCCTACTGGTCATTGCCTTAGACAATTTTTAAACACCTAATACCTAATTCTTTTCTCAGTCAGCCTCCCAGTATCGCAACACCAGATTATCGTAATTGCACGTCTCCGGATCCTTCTTTATGGGCGTTTCCACGATACTAATCTGTTTTGCTTTGTTTTTTTTTTGTTTTTGTTGTTGTTTTTTCGTTTTAGGGAAAGAGAGACGGACAATACGAGATCACTACCTTCTGAATCAACTTATGCTTCCTGATGTTTCGCACTCAAACTTAGGATGCCGCCGATTCTGCCTAGAAAACTGAAAAACATAATGAGATGGCTGTCCCATGACGCAGTGGTAAAAGCGTGACGTCACTGAAACCTTTGTCTTCATTACTTATTAGGACTTAGAAAACTGCTTCACATTACAATTTCTTCGGTCTCATTTGCCTTGTCATGGGACGTTTCAAGGGTTCCACTGATTTGCCATCATTAGCGCTGCAGTCCGGATTCCTGTCGCGAAATTACGGTGAACAAAGAGGAGCAACATATTATTTTTGGTATTTCGCATCCTTGTGCCCTCACAATATATCTAGGGCCTTTTGTTTTGTTTTGTTTTGCTATTTTCAGAAATACGGGGGGGGGGGGGGGGAGGTAAAGTTCGGCTGTACTGTTTAAATATAAATACCGGTGAGAAATCGTGGTTTATATTGCCTGGTAGCCCAATGTGCAAACCTTTTTGTTGTACTTGTCAGGCACAATTAATTAACGCAGCTAAGGGTCTTCGTGCGATCGCAAAGGTTCTGTTAAAAACAAATCGAAATGAATCGCCCGAAGACGTAACGAAAAAGATTGCTGCTCGCAATTCATGCGACCCAAACTATTCTATAAAAAATTTTAGATTGCAGGCCGAAATTCATAGCTTTAACACAAACCCCCTTAATAAAAACAGAGACGGGCCTCCTTTACTTTTTTCTTCGCACGTCTTGCGCATCATATGCATTTTGAGCCTTTATGTGTTCTGATACTTGTCGGGCATGTGTTCCTTGTCCGTCACCGTACTGTTTTACTAACTGACGCCCTACGCTCAGGTAACAAATTAATGGAATACAAGCTACTCGAATGTGCCACCATTCTTTGAACGTGAGACAGCCGAGTAAACTCCTTGTCAATATCGCAGCTACCATTTCCAATGCAGAGTAACGTCAGTGCTGCGATCGCTTCTTAGTGAATAACTGCCGTTAAGATGTATGCGATGCAGTGTGTCATTGTTGTATTCATTTAAAAGCAGATACTCAAACAGCAACAAACTTTCATTCACTCGCGGCCGCCAAGCGATGATTATATTGTACATATGTCGGCTCTCGCTTGAGTGTTTAGCTAAAAGGAGACACATATCTTGCTAATATATGCATAACATTAATAATACGACATATATTGAAAACTTGGTCGCACACGGTGGGCAGCTTTCATAACTTTTGTAACTCCTGCATTTATTGTTAACTTTTACGAAACGGCAAACTTCGGGGAGAATTATTGTTTGACCCAATTTTCATGAACGCATTGTGGGTGAAAATAAAATCAGCAATTATCGAGCTTTGCCCGGAAAGGAAGGCCAATAAATATATCTAGTGAACACACGAAATAATGTGCATACCATAACAACGCAGTTATAAAATTATACACTCGCAGCCTTGCACAAGAGGTCATCAATAAGTAATATTAATGATAAATATTATGAGATCACGGAGCAGAAAACTTCGAGGGCAGTTGAGTGCCATTCTCACCAAGTATGTCTTGACATTTTCTGTACCATAAGCAGTCAGTTATCGAAATAAAATATCGGTCAAAAAGTTTACGCGCTCTAGCCTGGTCACCTGCTTGTGACGCATCCCCTTGCGACGTGGAATATTTTCATTCTTGTTTTGGCTACTCTCTATATATTCAAAAGTTTACGCGTCAGACATAAAACGTGCGAAGCTTATTAAAGATCGCCAATCGCTGTTGCAATGGCGATGAACTCCTTCACGTGAGTCATCATGAGTGTCACTGCTGGCCAGTCTGTTTTCGGAACGCATAACTAATTTCTAGAGACCGTCCTTAGTTTGCAGACAGCCCCCCGTCGCGGATTAAACCCAACGTAAATGCGAACGGCCGCGCTATCTTAAGCAAGTACAGGCACGTTCTGCGGGTAAAGAAGATTCTCGTCCTTCTTCTTCTACTTTCGAAACATAAACCTTACAAAAAAAAAAAAACATACAGAAAACGCACGCGGCACGTGTTGACCCGTTACGCGATCCAGTTTCGTCTCGTCTACAACTTCGCCTGTTTTCATCTTTGCATCCTCGAGGCGAGTTTCCGTTACATATCCGACCCGGAGCGATTTCCGTCGTACGGCCCTTCCGGGGGAAGAGCCTCCAGCGCTCCTTCCAGTAGCACGTGTATCGAACTCTCCTCATCGAACTCTACCGGTGCACTTCTTTCCGCCTGCTGGCGCGGGCCGTTCCTCGTATGTTGCACAACACCACGCCGTTTTCGTTCTGTTCACTGCCCTTCTTTAGCTCTTACCGGGCTGCGATCTACCATACAGCGTGGAGCCGAGCCTGCCATATGCCATTATACAGTCCACCTCTTCGAAGCGAGACGAAGGAAGAGTGTGTACTGGCGACACGGCTATAGCGCACATATACGGGCACATGCGAACGGCGCCGCTTCTATCGCTCCGTGGCCGTGAGGGCAGGCAGATTCCGCGGGGTTCGCAAAGCGGCCTCCCAGTTGCGATAAAAGGGATGGCGTTTTTAATCCCCCCCCCCCCCCCCCCCCCCCCCGCCCCGCCACCATCATTTCGTTCGATAGGCATCGCAAAGAAGGCAGTGCACGCGTTCGTTTCGCGCGTAAACAAGCCTTCGCGGCAAGTTGTCGGCGGTGCTGGTGACGAGATCCGGCACCGCTGCCTGCACTGGCTTGCCTGCCTCGCGTACAAGAACCGCGACGTGGCTGAGAACGCATGGAAGACTCCAACGGGTGCATTACAGGAACAGTCTCTCTCCTTCGAAGGGAGGCTTCCGCACCACGCACCAAGTCACGCACACCCGACTACCGGGTGTCGTCCATTTACGTCAGGTAAAAAGGGTAACTGGCAAAAATTTGTATTAAAAATTTAAATAAAAAAGAGGCAGTTACGAAGTGGCTGCCAGGATGCTGGGAGGAGGAAGACGGTGGCGGGGTGCTTTCCGGGCGCGTGTTCGCACGGCGCTGCGATCCTTCACCCACTTACTGCGCCCAGATCGTCCGTCGTCGCTCGCGTCGCGCGCACTGCGCGACGGTGCGATGAGTGCAGATTGCACGCCGCATACTACGCCGCGCACTGTTGGCTCAGTTTTCGCTTCTCGCAGCAGCGGAGGTGCTTTTCGCCGATCGTCCTTTACCCGACGGCGTAGAATCGATAGGACAGGCCTCCGCATTCGACGGAACTGCTTAATATTCAGGCGGAGGGAGCTTCGGTCGCAGTGGCCAAAGAGAAGAAACAACAAAACTTGCCCCTCGGAAAAGATGTCTCCAGATGCGCAGTGGCGCCATTTCGAAGACGTTTATTTTTTTTTTAATGTTCGGAAACCTCCCTAGCCCTTGTATCATGACTGTGGACGAGGGAAACATAGTCTGCCAATATCTCTGCGGGGACGAGGGCAAGTGTCATCGCCACGTGTGGACCAGTACTTATAATGGCGGCCGCTTGCCGGCAGAGTTGAGAAATGCACAATCGTTGACACGACACACTAGTTACATTTGTGTAATACTAAAGGACAGCAGAGAGCCGTCAGCAGCTTCTTACAAACACGCCGGCGAAGTTGCAAAGTTACCGATCCAACCAAAATTACAACCCCCAGGCATACGTTTCCGTCATAATAGTTACGTACCTCTGCCCTTGTTCGTCGACTGGAGTGTTTCGCCTGGTGCTCGACAGGGATAAAGCTTTCCTCCACTTCCTCACTTCATTGCCCAACGTCTTGTTACACTAATGAGCAACTTATATTCACTACAAGACGAAGGCATCGCCCAACAATATGAACCCTCACCACCACTCCTTTCTTGGGTCGGTTGATCCGATGTTACGCAGGCACATTTCCTAATTTATTCACCCCACCAAATACTTTGACGTCTTCGACTGTGCTTTCCCTCTCTTGGCAACCAATGCATAACTGTAATAGGCCACCGGTAATCTGCGTCACGCATTACATGGCCAGATCAACTCCATTTTTTCCTCTTTTTCTAGGCTCAAGGTCAGTCTAGTTTAGACATTTCTTGTATTTCCTTCCTTTCTTTCGACCCGCAGACACAGAAGCTTCAGCAACATCACCGCGGTCTCCCCGACTACGTTACTCAGGACTCTTCTTCGGATGCCAAAGATCTGCGCAGGCGATACACCATTTTAACCTCATGAAAGTTTCTTCATCAGGCACGCCGACTTCCGGACATATTTATATGCAAAGTGCCACCGGGAAGCGGCCAGCCCACGCATCAAGGTTTCTTTTCTATCGGAAATGTTGCACAGGATCTGCAATGGCACGCGCCCACAGCTGGCCTCGGCAGTAAAAATCCCCGGTCGCGGAGCTCGCGAACTGCCTGCCTGCGTTGAGCTCTGTGCTACAGGTAAGCGATAAGCCTGGTGCACTGTTAATCGAAGTAGTGATGTCACAGCTTGAATGGCGGCCACGCTTCCTATTCGAGGCAGCTCGCGAGCATTGGAATTTCTTCGATCGGACCACCTAGGAGGCACAGAATCATTGACTTATTAACATGCTTAACGAACCGTCGTGGTGGCTGACTGGCTATGGCGTTTTGCTACAGAGAATGAGGCAGGCCCCGTCGGCCAGATTTCTATGCAGGCGATACAGGAGGTTTAGGTGCATGCAAAAATAAGCCCAGGTGGGCAACATCGATCAGGAGCCCACCACTAAAATGTCGTCATAAATACTATGTGCAGTTTACGACGTTAAACCCCACAGTTTATCTTTTAACCTTTTTAAGCTGTTAAAAATGGCATTATGGAACCGAAGGTAAAAAAAAAATGCACATTAGGTTATTACAGGCCGAAGGGCAGGCTTGAAGATTACTTTTCGCCGCCTCGGTTCTTTACTGTGAGCCTATACCTAAGCGCACGATAGCTTTGGGAATTCACTCAACCTAATCTAAATATGGGCGCCGCGATCGGGTTTCGAACACGTGTTACTGCAATGAGCTGCAGAACGCTATACTCATTGAGCCATGGTGGTGGTTGCTAAAAGCATGGAACGTGACTCTGTGATGATATCTAGATGCACCTCTACTGGTTTATCGTTGCCAAGTATTTATTCAAACTAATTCAGGTCATGCTCTTATGCTTGGGAAGACCACTAGCACTTGTATTTTTAATCTTGATCACCAAGAAATGAGCAGCACTGCAGTCAACGACAGTGCCGATTTCCTCGAGGAGCGCACATACCCGTTTAGTTTGAGGCCAAATACATCAGTTGTCTGCAT
This sequence comes from Dermacentor andersoni, assembly GCF_023375885.2. Lineage (NCBI taxonomy): Eukaryota > Metazoa > Arthropoda > Arachnida > Ixodida > Ixodidae > Dermacentor > Dermacentor andersoni. Next base: position 130,574,291 of record NC_092816.1, read on the forward strand.
GCCTAGCTGTATAAATTCCGTGTGGGCATTTTGACAGCCCTCCAGGGCTGCGAACGTTTCAGCTACTGGTAAGATCTCACAAGTACACCCTGGGACCTCACGATGGGCGTCAGTGGGGACTCGCCCAGGTCCCGAAATCCCGACGAGGTGGTCGCGGATAACCCGCTGCGCAGTCTGTTCTATTTTCCATTCTGGCTACGGTGCAACTATCACAGCGGTACGGAAAGCCCACCTATTCCTACGCATTTCTTTTCCCTGGAATCTTTGAACGGTTTTTCACCTTGTCACCAGCAACTTTTTTTTTCGGCGCTTTAAGCACCTGTCACACACTCACGCACGCTTGTCATCTTCAATGTAGGGCAGGGACGGCCCGGCCAGCAGCCCCCTCTGTATTCTAAAATGTTCATGCATATGCGCGTATGCTAACATACTAATCAACATAACTAAGCAAATGGCGATAGCAGAACGGTTTTTTCTGTGCTCGCTGTCTCACAGTCTTCCATGCTTCCGGACGGTAAAGTCGTTGCAGCACGCAAAAGCCTATGAATTGCCCATCGCTTTTGCATCTGTTCCGGTGACATGTTGCGAGTTACCAAACATTAAAGGCAACGCCATCAAAACCCCGAATGATATACGGCATGCAGTTTGTCAATGAAACTGCCTGGATGAATCCGTGCTTAAGCGCACTGATTCAAGCTTTTGGACGCACGTGCAATATGCCGGATCTCGAAGGCGCCATTTTTTTCTCTTTGGATACGGAACAACAACACTTGCATCAAATTCTAAATTGTACGTACAGAAATAAAGTAGGCAAATGCACAAAATGTTGCGCGTGCAGTATAGAAACGCCTAGTGCTATTTGACTATGCAAAGTTCGTTTCAATTGCTATATATATTTGGGCGTGCATTCTGTGCTCGAAAATAACCCTACAGCGTGTCAGGATAAAATGCATTGCGCAAGATACTTGGATGATGCGCGAACTAGCACCCCTCCACAACGTTGCGACCGGTAGTCTCACGTGCAAGTCACTATTGTTTCAGAGGCACCGCCCACGGCATAACATATGCTACTGAATCGACACGTGCGCCGCAGAGCGGCCTGGTTTACCGCGCAACGCATACCGTCTTGCAGCCACACGCTCGAGGCACCGCCATGCAGGAAGACTGAGTTGTCCGCTTCGATTGCTAACATCCGGGAAGAGCAGCGAACAAGAAAGAAGCCACACGAAGTCGCCAAAAACCCGTAAAGTGTTCTGGAAGGAAGGTTTGCCGGTGGTGACGATGGGGTGCAACACGCGGCAGGCGGCGAGCCGGCGAAGAAGAGGAAAGAGAGAGAGAAAGAGAGTGCGGTGCGGTCTCGGGGTGTTCGATCAGCCCGCGCATCGGAAATTCCGGAGACGGCAGCCTGTCGCGATCTCGAGCAGCCCGGAGTATAGCGCACTGATAGCATAGCGCCGGGGGTGAGCCGTTGTCGCGGGATACCGGTCGGCGCCCGACGCGGTGGACCTGCTCTCGTCGAATAAGAATCGCAGGGCCCCATTTCTCTTTCGCAACCGCAGAGAACGCAAGAAAAACACGCACGCAGGCGCGGAAGACGCCACAGTGCGAGGCGTTGTAGGAACACAGCGAGGGCTTCTTCTGAGGTCCCGTGTGGGTCAAATGTAGCGCACGCAGCGATCAGATCGGCAGAGTTTTCCTCCTAGGAAGGCCTGAAATACGCTCTTATTCGGGCCTTCGCCGGACGCGAATGCCGTAATACGTGCGACATGGCCGTTCGCGCGCTGCCGGTATACTGTGCGGTGTGGCGATAACCGGCTCGGAGAGCCGACACAATACTACCCGGTAGTTATACACTACAGCATCTGTACACGCTTCCCTACAATCTTAGCGCTGAGTCCCTTTTCAATCGTGCCCCTGCTGCCCCGCATTCTCACTTTCTTGGGACTCTCGCCAATGAAGAAACAAAATAATTTGTAAAGCAGGTAGGGGGAAATGAAATGAAATATCGAACGCGAGCGCGCATACGCGTCCCGCATTACTATAAGCTTTATTTTGCTTTTTTTCTGGGGCAAGCACGGGTCAGGCCAGTCTGTTTTTGGAAGCCGGCTTTCTCGTTTTTGTGGCCTGTTCACGCCTTACGCTGGCCAAATAGCCGAACAAACTTTGTCTGCGTGGCGGACTTGCTGGCGAGTGTCTGCGGCGTAACGAATACCGACTGGTCACGGCTGACCAAGGGAAGGAAGCGGATGCAAGCCGCCGCTTAGAAACCGGACGGTAACCACGTGCCTCGATCGCAGTACTAGTCAGTTGCCCGCATGCCTGTTTTCCGCATTCGTTGTTAATTTTTTTGCGTTACTATGCTCGTAGGGACACTCACGGGCGTGATAACGATGGGTCAAAGTTCGCCTTGAGCCAGCCCGCACCGCCACTAATGCTGCAGCACGTCTCCTTCGTTAAAACTTGGAAAAAGAATTCTCAAAGAGCAGTACGTTGTATTTATACGTTGTTAGCATGGGTTGCGCTCAGTGGCTCTTTCGTCCTCTTCAATAAGCGCCGCGTGTCTGCAATACGGAGCGCATGCGCATTTTGTCGTGCCAACTTCGTTGCATGGCATAAGTAAGACGTCAGGCTAGCAGTTAGGAACGAGCGTGTGTGAAAGCGATAAGTAGTGGTAACCTTTCGCACTCACCATCAAACACAGAAAACCAAACAAAGCGTACTTCCTCCACCGATCGCATTGGGAGCCACGTGCATGCTACATGTACAGATTCTTTCGGTTCATCTTGGCCAAGGAGAAGACCGCTCTTGCGTTTCTGGTAAAACGATCAGAATTCAAAGCGGTCCGTTTCCTATAGTTTAAATCTGAAACGGTCGCCTACATAGCACGAAAACTGCCTTACTTTCTTCCCGGAAACATTCTATGGGGGCGTACATGCTTGCACCAGCAGTCTTATAGTGACTTTGGTATTGTTGCTTGTGTCACTTCTTATCCCGTTTAATTCCCTTTGCTCCTTACCCCAGGCGCATGACAACCAGCCGATCTACACTGGCTAACCTACCTGTCTTTTTCTCTCTCTTCAACTCGCACCCAAATACCGGCCTACTGGCAACCAGGTTGATCCCCCGAATGCAACGCCCGCACCATTTCTGTTTCCTTATCATTCCTTATCATCCCTGGAAGCAACACTGCACCTGGCCCAGTCGCCATTACGTAAACCGAGACAAATCAAAGCACTTATCACTCGCGCCGAGAGATCATTCTGCCCTCTACCGAACGAATCTTCCGCGTCTGACCTCCGCGCGCGCGTGACTCCTCTTCGAAAGGGGTGGTCGACAGACATACGTGATCCAGCTTGTCCGAATAGGGGAGAGCAGTGCGATGACACGCTGGGCTACTTTGCTTTCTGTGTGCTTTTCTCTTTTGTCATGGAAGCGACCTAGACGCACTGACGACGCCCTTACGTTCTCAGAGGCTTGCGGAAGAGACCGCGCTCGCCATCGTCACGTGACCACTCGTGCCGTGTTTTGATGTGCGGTACTTCTTTTTTTCTCGGCCCTGCGACAACAACCTTCGATCGTGTGCGATCTCGCGTTGTTCGGCTTCCGCAGCTCTCGCAATTCCTTCCTTGTGCCCGACGTGAGGACAACGTTGTAGGTTGATGTACGCGCGCTTGTATATCAGCAAGCTCGCCTGCTCGCGCCGCAAGGAATTCGCGACGCGAGGTATGGGTGTACTGCTCTGACCTGGAAGAACCGCTGCTCGCAAGCGACCGTAGTAGTTGTCCTATATGCGTGCGCATCGCTTGAAGGATGAGATCGCCGTGTAGCTTCCGGTACATATTAGTACCGCATCTGCGAATGCACCAGAGCGCTGGAAGCAAGCGATAAGCACAATGTAGATGCATCGTACCAAATTTCGTGAGCAAGCGCTAACGGTAATTTCAAATGGCCTCGCGATGGTCGTCTTTCGGACGCCACGCATACTGATGGCACGTTCTGCGGAGCTCCAAAAACACGTTGATTTTGTAATTCCCCAGATACCACTGAACACGTGGTGACGAGTACTTGCCCATTAGCTCGGATTTTCCGAACTTAGTACGTTGTCGGCAATACTCCATTTTGTTGTGACAAAAAGGCACTGAAACGAAATCCATAGTGAATGGAAGCATCTACACAGAGAACACAAGCATCGCTTTTCGATTTTTATAGCTCACTCGAGCTTTGTAAGTAGACAGAGTTGCGTGCGAAAAAGTTTCAGGGGCGAAAGTTTCCCTACATATTGTTGTGTTGTGTATGTGTTCTGTTTTGGGAACCGCGAATACTGCTCCTACCACATACCATACTCTAGCTGGATACTACACTAGCGTTATCACCAAACTATGCGGCTTTTTTTCCCGGAAAAGTTATCTACATTCTAAAAAGAAAGTCCCAGACATATGCGGCACACGCAGCACAGTCACAGTGTAAGCTAGAGGAGCGCGTTCCTAGGAGCTCCATTTTCGGCAGCATGCGCTAGAGGATTCGGACCTTGGGAGGAGGCGCCATAACAAGTATAGAAGAGTAAGCACAGGCACCGAGACTACGAGGCCCACATGTCACATCCCTTGACCCGTGGTACGATACGATGCTGTTGCTGATGATGATAATTTATTTGCATCCCCTTTGAAACGACACGGTGACAAATGGTCATCTAGCCTGCTTTAGTTTACCAGGTCCAGCTGCATGAAACATGCATCTGCTACTTGCAACTGCTACATGTCGGGACACTTGGGGGAATACAATGCAAGTGCTATGACAATTAACACGATATGATGCTAATGATGATGATTTATTGGCACTTGCTTTGAAACGGGGCGCTGAGAAACAGTCACTTAGCCTCCTTGATTTATTCCGTACACTGTACATGTTTTTCATTCCAGGATTTTTTATACTACTTCTTAATATTCTTTTACTTCCTGAAACTTTTGCTCTCTACCTTTTACCGCTACCTATAAACTGGTACATGGCGTGCCACCTGGTCTAACAATATGCAACTGCAATGTACAGTGTGGACATGCCAACGCTACGCGGCACGCATCTAACATTGCGTGAAAAGTGGCACGATATCGCCCACTCCCAAGCGCGCGCACTAACCCACTGCGCGGGAGCAGGATCGAGTTCAGACTCCGGGGTTCTCGAGTTTCGGGACATTCTCACTACTTTCAGCGAAATTACTACGCACTATCACCTCGGTAGGAGGACTTATCCTCCCCCTCACATCAAACTGGCTAGACCTCTGGCGTCCACTTTACGCATGCTTCAGACGATGTGCTATCCAAACCTGGCCCTTTTCCACACGATCACTCCAGAGGCTTTCAGCTCTACTTGCCCCGACTGTGGGGCTGTTAGCAATCTCGCACACATGCTCTGGCGATGCCCCTCGTTACAGGGACCCAGTCGCATCACAGAACAAGAATGGAGCTGTGCCATCCGGAGCTCAGAATATGCACGTCAAACTTGGGCTGTCCAGAGAGCCCACGATGCGGCGGTTAGGCTCGGCCTACCAGTCCCCACGTGGGAGCGGCCCGCAGCTCTGCCCTAGGGCAAAGCTTCTCAGGACCTTGTCATTAAAGTTCTTTGTCTGTATGTCTGTCTGGCACGATATGATGCTAATGATGATGATGATTTCTTGGCATCCTCTTTGAAATGTGGCGGTGACAAACAGTTACCTGGCCTGCTTGATTTATTCAAGTGTGCGATACATGTTTTTCGTTCTAAGATTTTTTATGGATCTCCCTAATCTTTTTATTTCTCAAGATTTTCTATCTATCTTGTACAACTACCTATGCAACTTCTGTATGGCATGCCACCTGGTGTAATATTATGCAACTGCAATGCAAAATCCGCACGCATTGACGCTACGAGGCGCGCAGCTTACATCGCGTGAGAGTTTCTAACCAAGTACCGGGCAATTGAAAGTGTAAATAGGTAATCAGTAGTCATCATGAAGAAAGTGAGAGAAACAGAGACCGTTAATTGGATACAAAGAATGGAAAAAAAAAGGCCATGGAGATTTCCAAAAACAGGAAGCAAGGGATTAGAAGGGAAACTTTGTACAACACGAAGGCTATTTGAGGCTCGAGCTGGTTGCCGAAGGGCAAAAACATACTAGAGCGAATATTCGCAACTAGACGAGACATCTGTATGCTGCAGAAACAATCTAGAGACCACTCGGCGCATGCTAGTGGAAAGTGAAGGGATTCAGCCATTGAGACCTGTAAGTACTGTGCACCTTCCAGAAGCGCTTGGATTTAAAATCGACGGCAGAATCAACCGGTCAGCAGTCGAGATAAGCAACAAGCGTTCGGAGTATTGGTGGGAAAAAAGTAGAGAATAGATGGGTACGATCGTATCCGTTATAGGTGTAGGTAGCGGCACAAGGTAGATACAGAAGTTTTGATGAAGAGAAAAAATATTAAAGAAATGTATACGAAGATGCTAGAATGACAAGCTTGTAGAGCAATGTATTTCGCTAGAATAGCAGCTAGCTTGGGCTTATTGGTGTCGTCTTCTCCTCTCGTGTCCCGTCTACGTATTGCGCTGTTAACACCAGGATGTATAGCAAGCCTGAGAAACTCAAGCAGGCTAGGTGGCTATTTGTCACTAGCCCGTTTCAAAGGCTATGTCAATTGGTCATCATCATTCTCGTGGCAAGTGCGACGATACAGTGTTACTGATGATGATGATGATGATGATGATGATGATGATGATGATGATGATGATGATTTATTGGCATTACCTTTGAAACGGGGGGATGAGGAATAGTCCCTTAGCCAGCTTCATTTAATCGGGTATACTGCACATGCTTTTCGTGCCAACATATTTGTATGGATCTCCTAATATTCTTTTTATTCCTCAAACCCCTATCTGCTTTGTACCGCTATCTACCACTACGTGGCCTGCCACCTGGTGTAATGATATGCAACTGCAATGCGAAGTGTGCACGTATCGACTCCACGCGGCGCGCACCTTACATCGTAAGAGAAGTGGCACGATGTTATGAAAAAGAGAATGATGATGATGACAATGGTAACCATGATTGATTGGCATCTTCTTTGAAACGGCGCTTCGACAATCTGTTGTCTAGCCTGCTTGATTTAGTCAGGTACATCATACATGTTTTCCATTCTAGGATTTTTTATACATCTCCTTAATCTTATTTTCCTTGCTTAGACCTTTCTAGCTACCTTCTAGCACTGGAGAAGGAGGAGGAGGAAACAACTTTGTTAAGATAGCAGAAGCGGAAATGGTATGCCAGGCCGGTGAGGGAGCTAGGTTGGGACCCAAGGGTGTATGTACCCCTACTTGTGCAACTGTTACACGGCGTGCCACCTGGTGTAATATCATGCAACTTCAACGCAAAATGTGCACGTATCGGAGCTATGCGGCGCGCATCTCATATAGCATCTAGCATCGCGCGTCTCCTGACACGCTGGGACTACACGGCTCAGTGCCATTCTAAAGGACGATATCATCTCGAGCTGCAGGCCCTGTGGCTTAGAATGGGCCGCAAGGAGCACATTACGTAGGGCTATGCCACTAACCCGCCACCCAAAGAACTCATGCGACCAGCCCCCTTTGCCGAAGAGTGGGAGAAGACGTTAAGGAGCCTAGTATATGAAGAGCGAGTCAGGCTGGCAGGATGGCTGGCCAGAATGGCTTGCAGGATGGCTGGCCAGAATGGCTTGCAGAATGGCTTGCGATCACATGGCTCCCAAACTAGCTCCTTCCCCGGCCTGGCATCCCACTTGCCCTTTTCGTAACTTTAATAAGGTTCTTTCCTCCTCCTCCTGGCACGCTAGGACGCGCGTATAGGGAATTTTTCTGTTGCAAGCTAGCAAGCGCTCGCCTTGTTCAGTGGTGGAGTAGTTGACTCCCACGCAGCGGGCTCGGGTTCGATGCCGGCGGAAAGTGGGAGTATTTGTCTCACGCCCGGCGATAGCTGCCACAGGCACCAGTGGCGGTGGCCACTATGGCCAACCAAAACGGCTATTATTTAGAATGAGCCCGTAACAGCTGAAGCTGCAATATATAATAATGAAGAGAAAATGAGACATCCACCTAATCCCAGTAATTGCTACTAAGGTTACTGGGCTGTGTTTCTGTTCATGTACTTTGAGCAAGACTGTGGGGTAGCTGCTATGAATTTTCGTAGTTTATCGGACCACTTCAATAAAGAGGGGAAAAATTGTTGTGCATGAAAATACGCTATGACACTTATCGTGCGGGAATCTCAAGCCTCTTTGATACCTAAACCTGTAAGAATTTTTTGTAGCAAATTGTTGCCACTCCTAGTTGTTCCTTCACTGCTATTTGGAGAGCGCGGCTACTGAAAAAATAGCAGCCATAAAAGAGGACAAGCAGTGCGTAAGTATGCCAAAGCTGTTGTTTACTACTACAAAGATCTCCAGACAAAAAACAAATGATAGACCCTCCCCTACTGGGAACAGGGGTGCAAGTGAAGCTCGAGATCCGCGGTCCTTCATTGTAACGCCTCAGCTTCACGCTCCCTCACGGCGACATCGGCACGTCGACGACGAGCCCTTTCTCAAGCGATTCATGGTGGCGTTCATGAAACGCCGCCTGTTCTTGACCGAGCGTAGAACGCGTGGCCCGCTCCCACTGCCGTTCCTTCAACGCAGCCTACTCTTCGGCAGAACGAGCCAAACGTGGCCTCCCTATCTGATTGCCGAGCCTCAACTGGCGGGAAAGAGCGTGCGCAAGGCGAGCGTACAGACGATAACACCCTTTCCCTCCTCCATAGGGAGGGGATGCCTTTGAGTGGCTCGTGCCTTGTGCTGCCTCTACTTCTTCATGCATACAAAACCCCGCTTCAAGGGAAGCGTATGATGAACCGACAGTGGCTGAATCGGTTAGTGTGGTGGTCGTGCAACCCAACACGCAACTTTTCGCGCGACTTGAGCTTTTTCGTACGGCAACACCGACGTCGACACTAGTGAGGCAATGCAAGTTCGCTTGAATAAATACCTGTTTGGTTATTTGAGTCCCTAAGACAGTTTTCTGTAGCAATGAAATTGATCTTTGCGCAACAAAGTCACACTGCGTGTGCGTGTCTGCGCGTGCGTGTCTTCAGCCGTTTTTCCTAACGAAACATCAACGGTGTGTGCATTTGCGGGAGAAGGAGCTCCTTATTTATAATCAGATAGCTTTTCTGGCGTAGGCATATTCGCCTACATGCTACTCCTTTAATGCGGGGAGGGGGAGAGAAAGGCCCTGTAAGATGGGATGAAGAAAATTAAAATGAAGTCAAAATAACAATACATCTTGATGGCTTGATTTGAAACTGGAGTCCAACTTGTCATCTTTATCGACTACAACGAGATTTAGATACACTCTACCATCGGCTACAACTTAACGTCGCGCACTCGAAGAGGCCCTTCTTGCACAATGGCCAGAACCACGAGGTCTTTTTTCGACAATTCTGGCACCATGGTATCGATGGAACCCATTATACTCAACGGCAAAGCGAACAAAGATGAAAAGGCACATACAAGCCAACTGTAGCAATACTCGCTCGAGGCCGTCTTATACTGAGGTGTATATTAGGATCCTGACAGTCTTCACTAATGCTACATCTAGCACTCAATTTTTTGTTTGCTTTCCTCGAATTAAGTGGCTGGCTTTCTAAACTTTAGGTGCCCTTCAAACTCTTGTGTGCATCATATAAAAAGCCTCTACCATGTGCGTTTGCAAATGTTTAGGCTAAGGCAGATCACAGGTCTGTTAATTTTCTAGAACATGGAGAGGCGTAATGCAAGCGCTGAAACTTGCTTCACATATGTTTTATTCTCTAGCCACGTCAACGGCATACGTCGAGAGTTGCATTCCTCGTTAGCAGGGTAGTTCGCACTTACATCTCATCGGTATTCCGGTGCTCACCGTAGCTTAGATTTGGCATAGCAGCCCTGCAAACGAAGTTTCTAATGAAAGATATCTGCGCTAATGTGTCTTGCCGTTTTCTTATCTCGCCATAAATCCGAATAAGTGCCGAAGACGTACCTGGTACTAATGAATACTAGCGACGATATTCCAATACGTGCCACGTGTTTTCCGTAGTTTGTAGGATCCTACATATATAAAGCTATGTTTCGTCAATAAAGTCCAGATTACATCTCTGGTGAGTACAGTATACTTACTGACCGAAGTTCGGCGCTTGACTTGCAGGTAGTTTCACCTTGAAGAAGTTATGGGGCTTTTACTATTGAATTCCAGGTGTTTCCAGTGAGAATTTGCATTTTACACAAACACTGTCTACAAACACTGAGCCTGGAAAAGCAATGTTCTTACTAAATTATGTGTGCCATACGAAAAAAAGAACATATAGAGAAGCTGGAAAGGACCGCGATAGGCTAGAAATAATTTCTTTCCCATAAGGCAAACGGTCACGTTGGCACCCCGCATGATTTTGGTAACTCGTGCTCGAGGTCAGAAAGTCGGCAAGTGTATCATTGACATCATTTTGACGAAGAGGTAGCATTGGTGATAAAATTAAATGCCCATGTAATTGGGTTTATCGGAAGAAAAGCCAAGCAAAGATAATTTTTTTTTCTTTCTTTGCAGAAGCATGGCACGTTTTTATGCGTTAGCGTAGATATGTACCCGTTCATATCTTTAACTTGAGAAATGAGAACAAAATGACATACTACATTATTCCAGTTTTCACTGGACAAGCCCGTATATTTATGTACACTGGTATAAACTAAATAGAAGCTTGACCCAGTAAATAGAGAAAGTATAACTTTCACACCTTTCACATAGTTTTTACTAAAGGTTCTCGTAAAATTCCACACTACTGAGCAAAATTTATTAGCATTAAAGAGAGATCCTCCAGCGTCTATTTTTCTTTTCTTGTGCCGATACACTTGCAACGCTGGCCCTCAAAAGTAACACCATCCACACTGGATCAGCATCCTTATCCGAATGTGCAAGTCCAACTTCCGATGTCAAGGGAAAACAACTTGCTACTTCCAGCCAGCTTCATGACCGTCCCTGAAAGATCCTGCTCAAGGGGTCACGAGGGTTGGATGAGCGGAACAAACATACCGGGGCGTAGTATTGTTCCAACACAAAAGCAGTCAAGGCAACCACCCGCCCGTCGTCCTCCCCGTACTTCACTCGTTCCGGTACCGGTGTGCGTATACCAAACAATCCGTTAACCCTGAAGATACTGCGTGTCTTATCGGCCGAGATGAAAGGGCTATCGAAGCGCCCAAAAGGTGGTGGGAGTTGTTGCCGATCTGTCGTGGGCGGGGAATGCACACAGGTTGGCGCTCGCTGCACGCTTCTGGCAAAACGTAATTGATGCGCCGCTCGGTCGGCTTGCTCGGCAAAGTCACGAGCGAGGCAAGGTCGCCACGTGCAGCGTGCCCCACTACGCGTACACGCCGCCTGGCGTGCAGCGCTTTCACGACGAGTCGCTGCAACGGCGTGAGAAAGACGAAGGAAACCGCAGCGCACGTGGCCGACATGCGGTGCTGAGCGTGGCGGATATGGGCGCACGCACAAGAAGCGATTAAGACTTTAAAAGGCCGAAATCGGGCTCACTGCTGCCTCTTTATGGAAGGAGTTTGAACGGCCAATTTGATGCCTACGCACTGAGTCGAGACCTTCGGTCGCAGTCACGGAGCCGCGTAATGGCAGTGGCGAACTGGTGCGAAGCATGCACAGCCGTGTTGCCGCAGACGCCAGATGCCTTCGACGAAAGATCATGTAATGCGTTGCGCGTGGTACGAAAGTGAACTGGCTGCGGTCTCTGCTCCAGAAGCTTATTGCTCCGGTGCGCAATTACTGCGCTGATACTGGGATATAGTTGGAGCAACCGAAAAGGGAAAGCAGCTCGAAATGGCTGGCGAGTGAAAAGCGTAGCCTTTCTTACGAATAGCGGCTGGTGAACGAGCAATAAAATGACTGGCTCGTTCATTTGTTTGTATTTGCTCAAAAATATTTGCTTTCTACTGCTAGACGAATAATAAAAAACGCTCTGTGCTCACATTCAAGGTCTGCGAATCTTATGCCTATTCGCAGGGAAATGCATGCGTAATTCTAGGGCAGCAAATAGTCAGTGGTGTACCCACGCGTTGCGTCTTCAGATTCATCGAAGGTTAGGAAAGAAAAACGTTTCCGACTTTCATATAGTGAATACCTATTTTGATTGCTTACATCTCCCTCCAGAATGACGGAAAAGGAGGCACGGTATCTCCATGAATATTCAGTAGATGCTGCTTGCCATATGGGTTCGCCGTGCGACATTACTTGTAAGGATCAAATGAAAGTATCTTAGCAATATTATGTTTCAAAATAAATTTCTCCAGTTCGGCAAGGCTAGAATGTACTTACCAGCAATAACTGAGAAACTTAACCTGCAATGTCTCAGTGTATGTTTCAGAATTACTTCGCGGAAAATTAGAGTAATGCTCAATAACCTTGCAAGGGTTTCTGAAAACTAAGAGTCATGAGTTCAAGTGCTCAGGACTTCTAAACCGTCAGAGCGATCCTCGATCATGAGAAGGAAACAACCAGCCGGACAACTAACAGGGATTTGGACACCCATGTCAGGCACTCTCAAACATTATTGCTGAATACCAGTGGTCGGTAAAGAAAGTGAAAGGAGTGCATAGAACCTCATAAACGCTGGTTTCCGCCAATTCTATTAATGATATTAAGATCATGTGGTAAAGCAAAAAGGCACATCGAGGGTGAATCTTCAAGAGGTGCCCAAAACTCAGTCCAACTCTATTTTACACTGTGATGCATGGCGTGCTCACAAATGTTTCAGCTTCTTAGTTAATACCAGCTTTCTGATGTTTTGTTCTCGATTTCTCGCTTTTATACTTGACTTCGAATAAATGTGCGCAAGGCAATTTTTGCAATAAGCTTAAACATGCCCCGGCCCCGATAATACCTGCATCCGCGAACATGGGCGCTCCCCCTCTCCAGCCTATCAGTTGTTTACTCTCAAGTCAATTGGTTGAAGACCAGCGCTTTTCCTGACCTTCTCCGCACTTGTTATGTCGTGAAAGTGATGCCAACTTCAAAAAAAGCACAACATTCTGAAATACTGAGGCAAGCTCTAGACCTGAATAGCCGCTTACCTAGATCATTTTAAAGAAAACAAAATTATAATCATTGGAATATGCCAGCTTTAAACATATAATGGAGATTTCGAAGATAAATATGAAATTTAAGCGGCAGCTTAATTAGAACCTTTCATTTAGCCGTGGAGCTGGAGCTTATATTTGTCAGACCAATATTTTACGTGTGGTATTGATTAAGATTTTTTTTACAAAGCAGCAATAGCACACCTGCGCGTGAAATCACTATTGCTTGCATGCGCAACAGGAGAGCTCATTTCTTTTGCTGATTACCAAAGAGACGCTGAAATTACAGTCACAGCTGCTGAATTGATTTTGAGCAGATACGTGTAGAGAAGAGCAACCAATGGGAACGACATCATTATTGCAGTCATTTAAAATTATGATTAATTCCACAGGGTAGCCTGAACAAGCCGCCAAACTTGAAACGCTAGATATTGAGTAAGTCGATCTCGAAGGCTTTCACAGACTGAGAACATCCGGGTAGAGTTTAAAACAGATAATAATACACACACACGACTTTGTAAAATCCACACCACGTCGTTTCATTCGCAATCAAGCAATTAGAATCATTCCAATATGAACTGCAATATAAGTATACATGCAATTAGTACTTCGAAATGAACTGAATGTAAATTTATTTACCAGTATCCTAACTATTGCTTATATAGAAGCATGCATTCCAATATATGCTAAGAAGGATCAATGCCAAGGAACAGGACACGCCGTTGAGGGCGGTAGGAGCTTGCGTGTCGTAATGACGTTAAAAAGTTAGCAAGCATGCAGGCTACGCAAGACAGGGGCGGATGACTGCATATCGCTAAGAGAAGCCTTCTCCTTCCAGCGGGCTTAATTAGGCTGACGGCGTTGGTGATAATTGTTATCTGTGCCTCGTCAAAAAGTGTGGCTCAAGTGCAGAGCTATTTTGAAGACTATTTTGCAATTCCCTCAAAACCCTCTTCTAATTCATTAGCGAACTGGAATGTCCCTCGTAGGCCTTTGGATAGCGCAGGCATGTTGCGCACCAGTGCTTTACACAGAACTGCTGTCGATGTCACACTTGGTACTAACCTTCGCCCCAGCTGCCGGTAACAAAATAATAATCCACTTGTCAATTTTCCGGCGTCACAGAGCAACGAGGATGGGAAGTGCTGGTGGAGAAGACAGAGTAGATGCGCCGGACATTGTATTTATTTGGCGTACACAGTGGACGAAAACGAGGACAAAGAGAAGAGACAGTTGGCGCTATAACGTAAAACTATTATAAACTTTTCTATTCCAATTCTGCAATCAGCCAACCGCAATTGGTCAAAAACTTTTTTGGACCACCCCTACTTCACCTGTCTGTCACGCGACGTCATGAAAACCGCGATAGCTCCTCGTCTGATATGACGTGGGCACACTGATTATTTATAATTTGACCGAACAAATCAAAGATAGTCATTTCTGATTCGACGCCTTTTTGCCATTAGCCCTCGGCAATTGGTCAAAAGTTTTCGTGCTGCACCCACTTCACCTGCCTCTCACGCGACGTCAAAAAAACCGAAAAAGCTCACTGCGTCAAAGTGACGCGACGCGTTAAAGGTGCATTAATATGCCGAACAAAACTGAATTTTCTTCTGAATTGCAACAGGCTGCCCCGTTCCAAAAGGAATAAAACATGGCTGCCGCCGATCGCTCCGGCACTGGCTACTCGCCCCTGCCGGAGAGCATGGGTTTATTTGCGGGTAATAAAACTTTTTGCGTGGCCGTGTAACGTTTTCGAGAACTTTCGGCACGTTTACGACCTCGTTCTGCCAACTCTTCTTTCCTGAGAATCCGTTTTAGTGCCATTCTTAAGCTACCGTTGCATACCGCCGCGATTGTCGGACGAGCCACCGCAAGCTAAGAGAAAGCAGACCAATCGCAGACGCGGCTCCACCCTCTTCATCCGGTTATCGATATTCAGTGCAGTGGCTCGGCCCCATCGAATCCCTCTCCACTTGAACATGCTCCTCGCCTATTGTGAGCCAATTAGATAAGACAAGCCGCTCAGTATAGGCAATGTTATTCGTTCCTCAAGCAAACAAAAGTGACCTCCTATGAACGAGGGGAACATTTGATTGGTTTGTTCAGACAACCTGCGGGTGACCGCCCGATGCTTGCCTCCGCGGTAACACAAATTTGACGTCAGGAGATTGCAATAAAAACATATTGGAATAGTTTTACGTTATAGGGCCCACTGATACGTCAAGTACGTTAAACCAAACCTTGCATAGCGCCATCCCGCTCAAACAGCTACGCTTGGGATCATTGCCACGATTTCTGCCACAAATTTAAAGGCACACCAGCACCTCTTGAAGCACGTGCAAGACTGTCTAGGACAGGCAAACCGCATCTCACTGAGAAAGCTTGATTGCTAAGGAAGAGCTATGTTGTAGCAAGGCTTGTAATGCCGCACTTCATTCTACTATGGATAGCTTTCACGGGCGGTAACTACAGCTTGCCTTTTTGGTGGAGTTGACATACGCAGAGGTAACTTAGTAGTTGTCTGACCGTATCTATATGTTAGTGAATGGAAAACAAACTAAGGCTTACGTTGCAATAAACAGCACTGTGCTTCCACAGGTACTGCCAATACCAATCTAGACTTTCAACTTGTAACTTTATTAGCATATGCGCCATCATATCAATTTAGAAATGATATTTAGGAGTTGGCATGTACCATTTACCACTTCTTTTATTATCTGAACTTCACAAGGCATTACAAGCGTTACAAGCGTTACAAGCATTACAAGTGTTACAAGTGTTACAAGCGTTACAAGCTTCACAAGCGTTAAACAGTTCCTTGTGGAGTGTTTCGTCGTAGTAGACACGGCCAAGCACTTGAAGAACTCTGGCGGTTGCGAAATAGGGTTGGGTATTTTTTATAATTATATCTACTAAATGAAACTCTCTCGCATCAGGCGTTTTTCTGCAGGTAAACCGTGTTGCTATAAAAAAGGAACTCCAGCCAGAATTTTCAGTTACTATTTAGACACTATACACATTGACAAGCTTAGTACAAGATTTTTTGATTTTTACATTAGCCTTAATCTATCCTGCGCTTTCTTGTTGCCTCAGCTTTCATGCACCAGCAAATTAAAACATATAAAGTTAATAAATCTTTCGCTTTTATTTCAGGTGTGGCTGCTGGTCCCTCTTCTGGGTGTCTCCCTCGCCGCGTCTCTCGGCGACATCGAGCCGAGCAGCCTGATAGGTCGCAGGGAGCTCCGACGACCCGCGCTGTTCCTGGAGGCCCAAAGAGTCAGCAATGGTGCCGCCGGCAGGCGCCAGGGTGTCCTGTTCAAGACCTTGTCCAACTTCGGTGGCCGCAGGAGGCTGTCCGCTCCTTCTGGGCCCGAGGTAGCGGCGTCAGTGGATCCTGTTTCCAGTGAAAGCACATCCGACGACGCTGTGGCCAGTCTCATCAACCACTTCGGAGGCGTGATAAACCAGAAGCGCCGACTAGGAGACGACGACGCTGTCTCTGAAGATGGTGACGAACTCGTCACGGGCTCCTCGGGTACAAAGAGCCCGCTGCTTGGCGCAGGCTTCGACGGCAAGCCTTCCGTGTCCGACGATGGCCCAGCATGGACTCCCACTTACGGGGGCGGCTACCGCAAGGAGCCGGAGCTGCAAAGCAACTATAAAGCCCTTCTGTCGGAGCCAGACTTTGGTCCCAGCGTCCCACCGGCAAGTGCAACACTCGTAGGAGGTAGTGCCGTTGGCGTGCAGGCTGCTGCTGAAGGCGCCACCTCCAATAAGCCTATCAAAGAGGGCGCGTCTGAGCAAGACAAAAATTTGAGTGGGGTTATAACAGCAAAGAGTGAAGACTCGAAAGACTGCAAGGACAAAACTGCAAAAAAAGATGCGGAAGTACTTTCAAGCACCAGAGACGATGCACCCGTTATGCATTCGGAAGTTGGTGCTTCTGCCGGAACCACGGCATCTGAGACGTCAAATCAACAGCCAGCGCCTTCGAAAGGCGCACCAGATGTACCTGAGCATGTTTCCGATGAGGATGATGAGGACTACGAGGACGATGAAGAAGATTACGAGGACGATGAAGAGCACGCACAAACTGGTGATGCCGCCAAAAAGGATAACATTCACGACGCCGCCCTCGAGCCTACAACAGTGAAGACTGCAATAAACGAAACATCAAGTCCTGATGCTGAACCAAGACTTTCGTTCAGTGAACAAGGAGCCGATGCAGTTACGAAGGCTTCCCAAAGTTCTCAGCTTACCAATGCCAAGAATGAGCAAAGTTATGTACCGTCCACCGCAGCTACATTGACCCCAGCCCAAGATAATGCTGCTGTTTTTCCCGCTCGCATCGATGACGTTGAGACCTCGCAGCTAACAGAAAAACTGAGCCCGGGCACACAGGCGCCAGCTAGTATGCCAATATCTACCGCTTCGATTCTACCACTCAGTTTGGGTGCTGTAGAAGGAGAAATTTCTGGACCGAGTAAAGTTCAGGCAGATGTGATAACGAAGGAACTGCTTCCTGAGCCACCTTCTCCACAGCGAAAGGATGTTTCACCGGGTAGAAGTTCCATCAGTGGTGGTACCAGCTCCGATTTCAGCAGCGCCCGAGAATTGGTTGGTTCTGTTGCTACATCACCAGACGTTTCGACACACCCAGAAGGTGGCAAAGCACCTGATGGCAGCTTTGTTGATAATGAACAAATAAATGTGCATGTGCCAAGTAAAACTACCACTCTGGCGGCTGTGTCACAGACTGCCACCAAATTAAGTGGGTTAGAAGCTGGCCGTGAAAGCAGCAATGGCAGAATTGTATCAGGAGCTGCTAACGCCAATCCTGTGAAAAAATCACCTGGAGATTGCAAAGAAAATGCTAACGACAGTGAAGTGAAAGAAAAAGAAAGTAAAACAATGGTCAGTGGACAAGTTGCAGAAGACCGCAGCCAGCGCAGCCAGTTGGCTCGTCCTCAGGAACAACAGGAGCTTACCCCCGCAGTTTCGTCTATAGAAGTGGACTCAAACGTTCAAGGCCTGCAACATCGAGTGGTGAACGGTGTCAGCCGTGAAGCCGCAGAAGCAGAGATACTGGCTATCCTAAAGCTGCGTGCTGGAAAAAACGGCACATCAGAACAACCGAGCACGCAGTCAGATACTGTGAGTGGAAGTGAGTCCGGAAGGGAAAGCGCTGATGTTTCTACAGACACTTCTATGCACACCGTCGAGAACGAACAAGTCAACGTGCCAGCTGCGATGAAACAGAAAGGACCTGGCACTTATGATCCCGCAACAGAAAATTCTGGTCAAGGTGACAGTGTGGTAGTTCCGAATCGTGACGCTGCTTCAGAAGCAGGACAAAGAAACGTGCCACTGTCAGGCACGGGAGACTTTAGTGAACATGCTGTGCCGGAAAGCGTCATCTCTGACTACGGCAGTCCAGATGGAGTGGGAGTGTTTTATTCCCTAGACACTATTGCAAGCCATGGTTCTTTCCCATCTGACACGGCTGCATTTGTGGCAGAAACACCCGCTGTAGGGCTGCCACAAGCCAGTAACCAACAAAATGGAACTCTCTCATTGGGATCCTTAAATAACGAAACAGCACAAAATGTGTCGACGAAGATGACAGGTGAGGAGGTTGGCTTACAAGGACCTGACAAAAATTCCACGGGCCAAGGGACGTACCAAATGGCTTTACCTCTCGGTGGAACCAATGAAGGCGCCGTGCAAAAAACTATGCCGCACACTGTTGAGGACGATTCATCAACGTCGTTCGTTGCCGGTACAGACTCAGTGAGCATGCCGAGTGAAAAGAAGTTGCCGGTTAATGATTTAGGAGAGCCGACGGGCATAAGCGCTAAACCGGGATTTCAAGGGATAAGCATCAATATTACGGACGCTCAAACTCCGATTGACGTGAGCGGCATTGTTATGACATCCGCCGAGAATGAGAGCAGTACGCCACCTCGCCCAAAGCCTTCCACGACCATCACTGACAGCACGACAGCTGTTGTCGTAGAAGGCGGAGACCCGGACGCACCTATTGATGTCAGTGGCATAGCTACCTCCTCGGAGACACCAACCGATGAGAAGGAGACACCCAGTGAAGTAGCTACAGAATCAGATGCTGGTAGCGTTGCTCTGAAACCTCTGCAAAATGAAACAAGGCTGTATTCTATTGACAACAGTACATCCACCAAAACAAAAGATGATTGCAAGGATGATGATGCTGGGTCAAGTGCGGCCAAAAGTCCACACGGGGAGCCTGTAGTTTTTGGTGCTGCTCCTGAAACGACGGCTGCTGGAGCTTCTGGTCCTGCTGCTGACGAGCACGTTTCACCTTCTCAAGAAGAAGTTCTATCGAGTAGTACGACAGCAAATGTATCGAAGGAGAACCGTACAGAACAAAACAACGCGCCTTCTAATGAACCGACTGAGAAGAGTGCTACCAATGCCTCAGTATCAAGCCAAGGGAACTCCATGGTTAATGCTAGTGAAAGTCAGTCGCAGCAGATGTCCCTAGGTGTTGGAACCGGATATGCCGTTGAAATAAAGTTGACAGTTACTGATGACAATGAAACTAGCACAAGCTCAACACCACTAACGACGGGGGACGAAGTTATGGCGTCAATACCCGGAAACAAAGAAGCAAAATTGTCTTCAGTGACATCAGCGTCAGAGGTCACCCCTCCTCCTGCAAGAACAATGACTAGTGAATACAATGATAGAGAATTAGGAGGTGTAGATGCACCTGAGCCCATTTCGAGTAACGTAGACAAACCCACGGAGCAAAGTATTGCGACTGTCGTCAGCCAAATGATGGGTTCAAATGAGTCGTCCAAGTCAGCTAGCGTTTCGTCTCAGAGTGAAAACAACGTCCTGTTGGCATCCGTTAAGCACACACCGCTTCCCATTTCAAGCGTAAGCATTTCTCCAGTGGGACATTCGACGGCCACGCTTCCAGCCCTTGGATACGCTACAGTAAAAGAAATTCAGATTGCCTCACAGCCAGCACTTGCGCCTAAGCTAAAAGGACCTCCTTCGACAAGCGCTAGCACGTCAGCGGACAATGAGGAGGAAAGCGGCCAACAACTTCATAAAGGTGAAGTTGTCGAACGCGTTATAAAGCAAGACAACGCGTCGCAGACTACGCCGCCACGCATAGAAGCCGCACAAACTGTCACCACACCACCTGTGCTGGCAACTGGTGCCGTCTCCACTGTTGACCAAAGTAGGAGTGATCTCACGGTTAGCACTGAGACAACCATCACTCATGGAGCACCCGCTGAACTGACATCAACTCCTGCGAGTTCCAACACTGTTGTCGCACGCACTGAAACAAGTACGCCGTTGGTAGAAAACCCAGTTACCGAACCAACATTATTTGTCAGTAGCTCAGGCGTATTTGCCGAACAGCCTCCCACGGAACACGCACCTGACGTACTGTCCGTTTCTACAGAAACGCCAGTTGTTCCCGCTGAAAAAGTTGATGTTCCAGCACAATCTCTTAATGAAACCAAATTTATACTTGGTGCCGCCCCTGAAGGGGTTCTTTTAAATGTCGTAATCAACTCTAGTGAAGTCGCACAACAGGCGTCAATAGAAAATGTGCCACAAAATGAAAATACATCCGCTGAAATGTCCTTGGTTTCTGTAAGTGAAGGTTTGCTGCTCGAAAAAATCAGCACAAGCACAGACATTTCTCAAGAAGTCACTTATACTGAGGCGCCATCACATGCGCCAAGCTCTCAACCGGCCGACGTGCTAGCTTTGCAAGATAGCACGCCTGCTGTCGAGAGCCTGACGACGGAAAAGTCATCGACTTCTACAAACGTGGATGTGAGACAGGAAACGACACCAGCGAGCACGCCCGCGCCCTTAAGCTCGACAACTCCTCGACCGACTACCACTGAAAATCCTGATGAGGCCACAATGCAGACCGCCACTGAAGGCACCATAGAAGTTTCAAGCACAACGGAAAGCGCATCTTCGCCTGACACAACTGTAGCCACACCTACACTGCCGACTGTACATTTACCAAGAAGACCGCACATTACGCAATTGGGTCATCCTAAAAGACCACTATTTCCAGCACGGCCATCCAGCTTCGCCACTACAGTTGCACAGAGAAGGTTACGTCCATTAGATCGGGTTAGCAGCGACAGCACCCAGGCCCAACCAACAAGTACTCAGGCACCAATCTCCCACCCAGTCCTAAGCAGTGCAAATAATCCTCCTGCTGACGAAGAGGAACATAGAGGCTTACCAGTCATTGAAATGCCGAACACATCGTTAAGACGACCCCACTTCCGGAGACCCGTAACTGGTGATCGCCATGTCACGTCCGGTGGCAAAGCTCCGGGAAGACATACGGGCAGGCGACGTAAGCCTGGCAGTAGAGGTGGCAAGCGCCGAACCACGACGACACCTCCCCCACAAAGCACTACGACAGTGGCAACTGAATACTTTGAAGAGACCAATCCTGGACACTCCGCAAGTGTGCAATTCGGAGCACGTATAGGTACTCGTGTGCCGCAGGGCACGCGCAGACCTGTGCCGACTACGCAGCAAGCTTTCGCAGATTCAGAACCAGTACCCACAGATGTAAACACCAATCGCCCCGCGAAACCACGTAGGACAAAAAGGCCTAAGACACGGCCCGTCACGCGACCGCCTGGTGCAGAATACAATGATGTTCGGTACACATACACTACACCCACTTTTGTCAGTACTAGAGTTTCTGTAGATAAGGAAACGGCCTACGAGACAACACACGAGGCTTACATTACAGATGTTTCACCAGCTTCTACCACTTATCGCACGAAGTCGCCTCTTGTTGCCGAAGTGACGCTGCCTTCGACAGAATCGGCTGACAGAAATGCCGTTTCCACTGTGGAGTACGACGAACCTCTAAACGATGAGCCAGATGTGCCAAACACAGCTGCGCCTAACCAACAAGCATCTGCGCATTCTGATACTGTCCCAGCGCAGACCGAATCCTTCGACCAGCAGCTACTGCAGAATGAGCGTGACGTAAATGTTCGTGGCGGTGTCACCAAGGCAACAAGTGAAGTTTCTGAAACTCCTGATGCCAGAACTGACGGCCCATTAAGTCGCAACAATGGGGCTCCAGTAGTGATTGACAATGAAGATAGAGTGGCACCTGGAATCTCTTCGGGTCCAAACGGTCCTTCATTTTCAACGTTGGAACCTACAACTCCGTACGGTTCGAAATTGAGCTTTGGTCCCAGTGCTGCATCTGAAACTCCGAGCGATATTGGAAGAGGAATGAGTCATGTTGAATATACCGAGTCCAGTGTGGCGGATGGCCTGCCAGCGGAAGTCCAGAAAGTAGTCAATGAAAGAGTTCAAGCCGTGCTAGTCACAGCAGGGGAAATCGCAAATGGTTCAGAGAAGGCTGTAACACAAACCGCATACACTGGGCCAAGCACGTCAGGTGCAACACAAAGCGATTTCGAAGGAGGATTCAGTAAAGAGTTTGGTACTGATGGAACATTCAACCCTAACCGTTACCATCTACAGCATCCCACAACGAGCTTGCCGACACGGGAACCTGAAAATACAGCGACGAAGAGTCCAACAGGCCAACCTACCAGCGCAGCAACGGCAAACGAAGCCTTGCCATCGACTCCCGCATTCGACATATCCCGAATTACAACCACTACAACACCGAAGCCTGTACAGGAGCCACATTCGACAACGACGAAGCAGCCATCTTACCCGCCTCTTCCAAAACAGCCGGCTAACCCAGTGGCCGTGTTTTTGGTCGGAGGGCCTGGACAAGACCAAAGTAATACGCCGGCACAGAAAGGCGCATCTGAGGCGACAAAGGCTCCTCAAACTACCATATTGTCTGATGATTATAGTGCTGGAAGTCCACTACAAGGACCACCGCCATCTGACACATCTCGAATTTCACAAGTTGCTCCATTCTCAACGACGAAAAGGCCGGAGCTAGACGTTCCTCCAAGTTTTCTTATTCCGAACAACCCAAGGCAACCACAGGTGGCTGTATATGGACAAACCAGAAAACCGGATCGGTTGGCGCAGATTAACCCAGCAGCAGTGGTCCCGAACACTCCAGGCACTGACTATCTGCCTGGCACGAGAGTGAACATAGCTCAACAGCAGAACGCCGCGGTCTCCCCTAGCACTCCGACAAGTCGAGCCCCAAGCACACTTAGGCCTCAGTCAGGATACGTCGGTGAACCTGCGTCGCTAACGTCAGGGAGTGGTTTTCCTATCCCACTACAACGAGGCAATGCCGTACCAAATGAAACAAGACCAAGGCCTTCGCCATCTGTTTTTGATCCACCCCAAAATTATTTATCAACCGTCTATTCGGATGGTGCTTCGAACACTCGACCACTAGGAGCATTGGCGAAGCAGCCAAGCAATGGAGGCGTTCTACCAAGCACTGGAGCAAGTGTCATACAGCAAGCTCGCCCATCGGCCTCTACTACCAAGTTTCCAATTTCATCAACTAGCCGACCTCGCGTACCGGCTTCATACGTTCCACAGCCTGCTTTCTTGGAACCTCTCGGTCTCCAAGTCCGTCCGTTTATTGTCCCTGAAAGCCAGAAGCAAGCTTCCGGTTCGCAATCTCAGAAGCCAGCAAGTTATCTACACTCCTTAGGCCTAGAGCTGAGCAAGTATCAACTCCATACTGTACAACTGCCACCTGTGCCAACTGAGCACAGAGAGACCGCTGACGGCAAGGCACAGACGTTAACTGTCCAAGGTTCGCGTGGGCCTAGTGGACAAACCCATCAAGGTACTACATCTAGCACCGTTACAAGACCCAATCAACCCACGTATAGTGATGGCGCACCAATTAGACCAAATCCAAATCAACCAAAACGGCCACCAAATGTATCACAAGGCCCACAGACACAACCCGCATATGTACAGCCCTTAGGATTGCAGGTTGCTTATTTCCCAGAAGGGCAGCGCAATTCTGCCAATAACGCCGCAGCCTCTTCAGGTTTTTCTCAGTCCGGAGCCCGTGTGCTACAAAATGTACAGCCAGCTCTTCCAAAGCAGGCAGCGCTGAAACGTCCGCAGGTCCCAGCTATAAAGAGTCAGCAGCAGACATTCACGCCTGTTCAGCAAGCTGAACGTATTCCATTCAGAGACGCAGGTCTTTCTGGGGTGCGGCAACCTATACGTCAAAATAAACCGGGAGCTGGTTTAGCTCCTGCTGCAGGTTATCCCACTGTAGCGCAAGTCCAGAGCTTCGTTGCGCAAAAAGCACCACTTAGCGCACTGGGTGTTCAACGAGCGTCCACCGCCAAGGTTCCGCCTCGAGCTAGCAATCCCTCAGAAACTTTGCCAACCGCTCAGCAGCCCAGGCCATTCAGCCTTCCTCAAGGGAAACAAGGTCAGAGGGCACACATAGGCCAGGCCCACACACGGATATACTTTTCTCCTCCAGTTCCCGCGAATAAGAATGGTTCGAAGCAACCTCCGCTACCAATCTCGCCCTTCTTTTTGAGCATTCGACATGATCAAGTCGTGCAAGAGAATGGTCCTTTCCCTGATATAGGCAAGACATTGAACTTGAAGCAAATGATTCCGGCTGACATTGTTCTGCCCGTACAGAAGACAGCGCAACCTACTCGAGCAGCCGCAGTTCCTAGAAAGCCGAGCGCCGCTTCTGAAGTGCTTCTTCAGATTCCACAAACACCAAGGCCAACTCGCGTCAAATCACAGAAGGCGGCAGTATCTGCTCCCATTGCAGCAGCAAGAAGACCTTCATTTTCCCTGAACTATGCTCCTCCCACTGAGAAGCAGGGTGTAGTTAGGCAAATAATACTAAGCCCAGCAACGGGACCTATACCTTACCAGCCGAAATCTATTGTGCCTGTTAGCCAACCAGCTGCCCAGCAAGGAACTCAAGGTGTCTACAAAGTCAGCACGTACGTACCGGTCGCATCAGCTTCTCTGCCAGGAAGGCCAGGCCTCACTGCCACTTCATACGTACCAACCACGCCCGATGGCCAGGTTCTAAAGGTCACGTCTGTTGCAAAACCAACGCATTCCAGCGTCAGTCAGGTTGCCCAAAACGGCGCTCAGGGTGCTGTCATAAGAACAGTAAGCGCGCCCGGTGCACTTGGACAACAATCGAATGCGCAGCCCTCCTCCGCTTCTGTGGTTGACAGCACCCCCGTGCAGGTCAAGCCAACTGCGAACGTTCACCTTCCGCAGGGTCTCGTGCAATCCCCGCAACAGCAGGTCGTGCAAGTAACTTCCTACGCGCCACAAGGAAGCCCGCAGGCCCAGCAACCACAGCGTGCCTACTTGCAGCAAATTCCTGCGCAGCAGCCTTACTCAAGAGCCCAACAGCCCGCACTCGGATTGCAACTGCCGGTTTTCTATGCTGCCGCCCCACAGCCGTCGGCTCCAGCAAACTACTACCCTAGTGCCGCCGGGGTCATAGGCCACATCAGGCAGTACCCTCCACAGCAGTTCCAAACCGTGTACGCGGTACCGCAGGCTGTAAGGACGTCGGGCACCAACACTCTCGGGACGTCGCAGCCAGTTTACGCATCTAGTGGAAACCCCAGTTTACAAACCGCTGTCGCACCGGCAGGAAACGCACAGGGCTTCGCACCGATAGTGTACGCTAGGCCACCCGTGACACTGATCGAAAGAAGGCCGTTCTATGGCTATCAGCAACCTGTATATGTGGCGGCATCTTCGCGGCAGCTGACTCAAAGCTCGCCTAGACTGACAGGCACCGTAAACCAGCTCCGGCAGCCACTGACCTCAAGCGTAGGCTAGACACGTGTTAACGGTCATAGGTAAAACGTATTTAAAGCGCTCTTCTGAGAACAATGTTCCGTACGAAAAGAGCTCCGAACAAATGTTGAGTATACAAGTTCAAGATGTCCTGAAATAGGCAGCAGCAAACGCGACCGATTCCAACAAGCGTTCCTTTCGGGCGTGGAGCATTGGATGAGAGGGTGCCTGCCCGTTGGTCAGTGTATGCATGACAGGCTACTATGCCCTTTCGGAGGGCAGTTACACGTAAGTGTTTAAAATAAACTCCGACGGAATGGAGCACACAATAGCGAAGAGACCCAACTGCGCAGCTCAATGTCAATGGATGTGTGCGGTTAGCAAAAGTCATGTTGAGGCAATATGACTTTGCGACCGTATTTACTTACGTCTTCAGGCAGAAGAATAACCCCTCTTTTCTACGAGAAAGATGCGAAAACGCCTGAAGCGCGGTGGCCGCTCTTTCAGGTTGCAACAAAGGCGACAAGAAATTAGAGTAATATTACTTCTAACAAAAAAAAACTGGCATATGTAAGATTCCTAGCGGTATTTCATTCATTATTTTACTAGACTATTCAGAATACACGACATTTCTAGGATGTCGGAACAAAGACCAGGGAAAGATGCTATATCTGCCGTGTGACTCGCGAACACACTATACTAAAGATAAAGCCAGCGTCATGTTGTTGGTTTTAGAAACAGGCACATACGTAGTGTTTCGGCACAGTGACGATTGTTCAAGCTGCGATTGCAAAAGGTCTTTATTTTTGTGCCGCTGTTTTCTTGTTTCATTTTTTTTTGTAGCAATCGTCTTGTCACAATCAACGTGTCCGGTAATGAGTTTGTCGCGCATTGTTTTGTTTTGTGCACAGTGGATGTTTTTGAGCGCGAGAGTGTTAATTATGTGTGAATGCAGTCAAAGTGGCGTAACGTATGGTTGTGATTTATGTTACAAAATAAAGTTGTTTTGAACACCCACGTGCCTTCAATTTTTTAGCAAACGTAGTGTCTGGTTTGCCATAAAAACCTGCGCAAGCACTTTGCAGATGTTTCTATCAATTTCACAGTGCTAGAGCACTTGCGCACTGAAAATGCTTTGTCCTTATGCGACGCTGTGTGTTACCGTACGCAAGAGTCACCGCAAATATACGAATTCCCCAATAAGGCAATTAGACTTGTTCAGACATGATATGCACGCGGCTGCCACAAACACAAGGGGCTTAAACTGCTGCGAAACTGGAAGCGTGCATTCAAAATTGATATATTCGGCAGAAAATTTCACCTACGACATGAAAATAACGTTTCTCGAGGGCCTTATAGAAGACATGCAAATGTAGAGCCGCCGTCCTTTGGTAGAGCTGGAACTATGCAGGCACAAACACAGGCATACATACATACATACATACATACATACATACATACATACATACCTACATACATACATACATACATACATACATACATACATACATACATACATACATACATACATACATGTCTGTGCGTGTGTTTGTGCATGCAAAATTCCAGCGCTACCAAACGACGCCGACCATTTGTCTTGTCACACACACACACACACATACATATATATATATATATATATATATATATATATACGGTGTCAAATTTAATTATATTAGGCTAGATTTGCACCATCCCTAAACTATATACTCAGGGAAAATTTAGAGCGACGTTTGATGCGTAGTCAAGTATTTGAACATGATGTTAAAATAAATGTCATAAAAAGAAAATCAAAGTTCACTTTCAAAACGAAAGCAGAATAAGATCACCTTATTAAACATATCAGAAGATAAGTCACATTTTAGCAGAACATTTGAAAAGTAAAAAGTCAACAAGAACTCGGTGCAACAAGAATACACCTAAGCATGGCGGTAAGCGCACTAAGTGAAAAACACTGGCACGTTGGCACCCCAAAAGAGCGGCTGTTGAGTGGTAAAAATCTGAATGCAATTACCAACAATCATGGCGAGACTGAATATCAACGTCATGTTAAGTAAAAAAATGCGAAACAATAAACAAAACTAAGCATTATCACCAATCAACAGGATCGAAGATAGCCATAATGGATGATCTCCTTGGTGGTGTTCTTTCACGTCCAAGAGCATATAAAAGCAGGCAGGAAGCAAAAGAGATTATAGGTGTATTAACCAAACCCAGGCAACAAAAATAAGGCAAAAAAAAATGTTCAGCACAAGAGAGACGCCATAACTAGTAGGAATCGCTGCCGAGTTCAAATGATGGCTTTAAGTTATCAATGGCACGTATGTCGCATCAAGTGAGGTGAGTGAGGTGGCCTTTCCAAGGTTTTGAAGCTAAAGAATGTTTTTTTTTTGTTGATATGATATAAGGAGATGTTGGCGCACAGTTTAGGCGCCAGCTATTTCTTAGCTCTTGAATGGGTCTAACTTACAACATATAGAGTTCAAGATTACACGTCAAGCAACCTTTTCATGCTAGCACCAGAACTTGTCAAGTAATGTTTTCACAGTAACATTATGACGTAAAAAAAAAACGTGGTACATGCAATATACATGCTAAATAACTCCACAGCGCTATGCAAGAAAGTCTCAAAAATACACATAACACTGTCACCTAATAATACACTCTTTAGTCAGCGGGTGTTGCATACATACTGTAAATGCATTATCACCTGGAGTCAGAACAGAAGAATTCACATAACATAATCCAGAAGCACATATGTACAGCGACATTGAAATTAAAGGAACATTAAAAGCGTTAATAACGGCAAACAATGCCGCGGTCTTCGAGAAATGTTTTTCATGCTTCTAAAGCGCTTTTGCGCGCAAGGCCGTTGTTGGCCAAGGACCTAAAAGTTTCTTTAAACTAGTCTACGGTCGAGTGTCATTAGAGTTGATTTGAGGACGCGTCTTGGTGTGTCTTGACGTGGGCAATCTAGAAAGGAAGTGATGTATATCTTCAGCTACAAATCCACAATCACATTCGGGGGTTACCGCACAGCCAATTCTATGTAAGAAATGATTTGTGTAGCCAGTCCCTAGCCTTAGTTGATGAATAATGATTTCCATATTTCTTTTCAATGAAAATGGAAACTTAAGGTTAATAAACGTATCGATATGGTACAAATCAGGGCTCTTGGATTTCTGGTCAAACCACGTATTTCTTCAGAATAAGATCCGAAATAGCCTGAAGAATTGCCGTGTGGCGTACAGTGTGGGAAGCCTTCTCTTCATCAGGACCGAGTATGATCCTTGTATCGCGAGTTGCCCTTTCGATGAGCCTCTTCTTAATTCTAAGTAGGACATCCTGGGTCGAAAGTCCTCGCCTGAATCCGATCATCGCGTACGGAAAAAGTTCGTTCTCCGGCGCATGGTTCAAGAGCCGGGTGAACACGACATGTTGCGTGACCTTGCCGAGGCGTGACGTCAGAGAGACTGGTCTGAGGTTTGCAAGCCCAAGAGGTGGCGCTCCGTGCCACCGGCGAAGGAGTCGTCGCCGCTTCGCCACGCTAGGCCGCCCAATCGTTGGGCCGAGCCGCCGACGACGTGTCGCGCAGGCATGGAGACCACATGACAGAAAAAAGTATAGGGAAGCGATCACTGGAAGTCCCACAAACTAGAGATGTCCGTGATGGCACGCTAAGTACAGTAGCTGCCAGAGTTAAGGCAATGACGAACTTTGAATGTTGGCGCATGAACGTTACAGTCCCTCTGCTGCAGCAGCGAACATTTTGCGATGATACGTGTGAACACAGGAGTTCACCACTCGTATCTGAGTGATAACCCCAGGTGATATGATGTGAATTAACGTGCCCTAGTATCACAACACTGTCCGATTTTTTTAATAAACCTGAAGCAGTCCTTTCTTTATTGCCTTTTCTTCATGTTTTCTTCCTTTTCTTTATTTTTGGTTTTACTTCGTTTTACGCTTCTTTTTTTGTTGTTTAAGCTCGTTTTACGACTCCCGAGCGAAAGCGAATGCGTTTAACGGCTCTGATAAGCATTACGAAGCCCTAACAGTTAACCTCAATCGCAAGCGACGTCTTTCAAGCTCTTTAACCGGTAGTGAGTTTGCGCGGGCGCGCTTCCTTTGTAGATGCTAACCGCCAATCCTTGAGAGGCCTGACTAGCGAATAGGTGCGAAGATGCTAGCGGGCGCGCGAGCGTACGCGGTGTCTGGGTCTAAGGCGCAACTGAGGAATAGCGTGGAAGCTGCACTTACTTGCGAATATGTCAAGAGAGTAAACGGCTTCGCATATACGTTAGCGCTGCGTGCTATGCATAAAAAGGTCGTCGCATATCAGTTTTGCGGAAGCCGGCAAGGTGGAGGAAGTTTATTGAGATGGAAGGGTCCCTATCCACCAAAGAGCCAGCATGAATAGAGAGAGAGATAGCTAGGGCAGGAAAGGCAGGGAAGCCAACCAGATTAGCGCCTAGCTTGCTACCCTAGACTTGGGGTGGAGAAAGCTGGAATATAAAGAGGAAAAAGGGAGAGAGTAAGCACTGAGTGCGTGTGGGAGGATGCACAGTGACACTATAAATGGTCTCTCGAAGCTGCTAAGAAAAGCCATATGGGTTCCTCAGGTAGAAGTATTCGTAGCTGAAAGGAAATTCCCTGTGTTCCGTGGGTTCAAGCCCGGGACCATCGCATTTCCGGGGCTGTCGCTGTCCTGGTTTTGCCATAAATTTGGTTTTTACGCTTGTAGTTGCCGATTAATTCCGGCTCCTTTCTGTGACGTGCTATATAGTCTCCAGGCTCTCTCTTTGTATATGTAGAGTGATTACCCCTAATAGGCGTTCGTGCTAGGTTCGATGACCCGAACATCACCATACTTTCGTCAAGTCTGAAACTTTTCTTTAGAAACGTATATAGGTTTCCTGTGCAGGTTCAAGCTGCTGTTTCGTGGATAAGAATACTTCTCTTTCATAAACAGGACCTATATCATTGACAAGCCGTGTCTTAATCTTAACTTTCTTCATGGGCCATCTGCGTGCCTTCCCGTTGCAGCTATAGTCTGGGCGAACATGTCGCGTGTGTGCGAGTTTCACTAGTTCCTTGAATTTTCTATAAGCGATATTTGCGTACCGATCGGGAAATCCGAGTGATCATGCCAAGAAACCCGCCAAGGTGCCTTGGATCGCAAACGTTCACATTGCTTCTGTATTTTGTTAACAAAGCCGAAGACGGTGAAGCCATCAGTAGAAAAACACTGCTGAATCGACATACTCGAAAAAAATAACCGACGAAATCGCTTTTTTTTTGCGTCACAAGAATAGCAAAAAACAGAGAAATTTTCCTTTGTATACGAGCTCTCGAAGACAATGAAAGCTAAAAAGTTGAGAACCACTGTTGTCACGCCTGCACGCCAAGTTGTCGGAGACGAAGAGAGAAAGCGCTTCTCTGGAGAGGAGCTTTATTAAGTTGATAGCATACCAAAAACAGCTTTCCCCAACTTCACTGACGACAACCAGCGTATTAGTCTTACAGTGGAGTACAGTGGCAAGCGCATCGTTCAACCAGATTATTTTTTTAAATTTGACAGCCACGTGTGTCTTCATGCACTGCAAGAGGACGTCAAAGCTGCTAGAGGTGTGCGAATGCGCAATCTGACCTTAAGGGCGTTGCTGCGGATCCGCAAAGAAGTGTCTCTTATGATTTCTTGCGTGCGTACTATACCCTGCGTTACGTGACGCCAATGCTAACGTATTCTGTCCATATAATCCTGCCTCCCGTGTGATAGAAGAGGTCAAGGAACGACGAAACAAAAGTAGAACGCTTATCGTCATTGAGAAATCGAAAGCGATGAAAGCCAGTTTACGGCGTGCGGAAGCAGCTCTAGAAGAAAAGAAACCCGAAAGGTTCTCACGGGTATTATGCGAAACTGTCGGGATATCAAGAGCGTGGCCGATGCTATGGCAACGAGGTTGAAAAATATCAAGCGCCATTCGAAATATATTGGAGCTCGCGCGAATATCCAAAGCCAGCGAAGGTTCTAAACACGACTCCTTAAATGTGTACAAGGACGTCGAGAATCTGGATATCGCCTTACGTTCCTGTTAGTATCCGTTTAGGCGACCAAAGTACGGTTGTCGTTAAATTGCATTGAATTACGGGGTTCTGTATTCCAAAGCAACAGGCAGCTTATGCGCTGTAATACAGGCCGCAGGATTAATTTAGATGATCTGAGGTTCATTAAGCTATACCTATAGCACGATAGACGAGCATTTTCAGCATTTCCTTGCGGCACGGTGAATTCCCGGCTAGGAATCGCACCTGCGATTGCGGGCTTAGTACCACAGCTCCGCAGCCAACAAGGAACCACGACGGGCTTTATGCTTTATGTTTTCGATTAGCGCGCGCAAGAACTGTACAGATCCTTAAAGAATACATATACTTATGCAATTGGGGAAAGAATTCACCGGCGTGTTTCGAGCGCTGGTACTAACTCTGGGACTGGCATAGCATTGCTTGATGAAAAAATATCTCCAGGTGTAAGCCTACGCCAACTAATAAGGAGAACAAAAAATACTCCGTGATTTTTCGTAGTGCTTCCTCAAGCGTAAAAAAATATGGAATTTTCGCTGTCGATGCCTTTTTTTACATCCGTCACTTTTACAAAATAAGTGCGCAATCAATACCAACAGGCCGGGGATAAAGAAGAAACGGTAAGCATTTAGTGGTAGCACTACCGGTGCTGGAAACATCCCTTATGAAAATGGTTATGTCCTTTATGTTTACTGTATGTTTCCTGCAGTTCACATGAGGAAATGTCCTTTATGTTTCCTCCATGTTGAAATTTGGCCACTGCTTTTATGTTTCCTTCATATGTCCTCCCTTTATGTATCCCTTATGTTACCGTACTTTATGTTTCCTCCATGTTGAAATTTGGCCACTGCTTTTATGTTTCCTTCATGTGTCCTCCCTTTATGTATCCCTTATGTTACCGTACTTTATGTTTCCTCCATGTTGAAATTTGGCCACTGCTTTTATGTTTCCTTCGTGTGTCCTACCTTTATGCATCCTTTATGTGGCCGCAGTGATTAAATCCTGTATTTTACGTAGACATGCTTAGATGAAGAGTTCCGTGTACACATTTTATATTTATAAACTTTGCCTGAGTTAAAAAGTTTTTCATTGGTTTTCATTGTAAGGTTACTGTTCCCTACATGATGCAGCGCACGGATTGGAACTCTGCTATGGCAGAGAAATTCATGTCAATTTGTTCTAAAATTACAAACTAATTAGACTTCATAGATTATTTCAGTATAACACTTGGAGTACCACCGTACGTTCCTCACTGCAGTGCTGCTGTTGTAGTTATGCCTTTGTTACTAATATAAAATGTAATGTTTGGATAGAAAGATCAGGTTCGATCAGTGCTTGCACTTTTAAAAGAAAGTTTTGACTATACTTTGCAAAGGTGTGTCTGAAACTACGAATAGTTTATTGGACTATCTGGATGTTACTTCAATTTGCCACGTCTGCTCACAGCAGACCTCTGGAATGTGGTGCTTGGGTGAAAGCTCACAAGGCCTGCACCTGAAAAACAAAACAAAAGCCAATCTTTTTCACTTATTCAAAAATATTCATATAAGCAAGAACAGCCTCGCCTTTATGCACACACTTAAGAAACGTGGAGCAGTCAAAAACGGCTCATAAAAACATCAGGGCAACACAGAAGCTTTTAACTAATTGTTGTTTGAAACAGACTGAGCTGCCAGTCCACTCAGGTATTAAACTGCTCATAAATTTTGTTAAACATTATTGCAGCAGCTGCTAAGTAGTACATGACCTTTAGAAGTGGGCAACTGGCCAATAAACCTTTGTGTGCTTGCTTGTACAGATGTCTCGTAGTTATATCTCAAGAGGTTACACTGTTATATGGTAAAATTCAGGCGGGAATAAAACCAGCAGCAAACATCAGACTCCCTGGGAAATTATCACCAAAACGTAACTATCTAGTAAATCAAACGAACAATCGATTATGAACGGTCTAAAACCTAGGCCGCGATTATGTAGCGATCCCTTTTCCGATGCTACTCCTTTTGCTCATTTATCTGACCGACATTCCGCTATCGTTATTAACTAGAACAGCCAGCCGTGGAAGGTGGGTTATAAGAGTGGCAAACATCGAGCGCAAAGCATCGCAAGAAAATCGCATCCCTTGTTAGGCAGTGCTACAAGCCACTGTCTTTAACAATCGCAGGAACTGACATCCTGTTCTTCGGATGAAAATATTAATGAAAACGAGCGTCTGATTGACGTGCCTCGAATAAAAAGAAATTTCGCTGTTGTAATGTCGGTCTATATTTGTCCTACAATATAAAAGACAAATACGCGAGCACGTCGAAGAGCACAAACAATGCAGACAAGTTCTCGCGAAGCTGGACTTCAAACTGAACACTATCAATAAAGTAATCTTCACACAATCTAATATCTGTTCAAGTGTCAAACATCGCAGTCGCGTGCCAACTCGCGATGCCCGTGACACATCGACATGCATTACACACGTAACTTGCGGAAATTCATATCCACGGAAGAATTTCTTGCCGGGAAACTACCGAGAAAACAGTAACTTTCAGCGTTTACGTAAATATTTGCCCATTAAATCCCAACAATCGGCGGTGGTAGCACATCACTCCATAAAGCAAGTAAGCGGTAAGAAATAATACATTTCACAGAAACTCCCCTCGTGAAACGCTTTGCTAAATGTGCACAGCAACATGGTCAACGTACGCTCAGAAAGTCTTCTGTTGACGTTCCACAAAGCTTACTACATGAACCAAAAGCTGCGAGAATGCGCGCAAGCGTCAGACCTGCTTACCTTCAATGTGGTCGGCAAACGGCTTCGTCTCGCAGGCACCACACGACGACGCTCTTTCCGGCGCGAACACTGTCGAATTGCCGATGAACACCAGCGCACGAAAGCACAACTTTCAACAAATTCTTCCACGCACCATAATTCGAAGCCACAGTACCAGGTATTCCACGAGCGAACGCGGACAGGCGAGAACAAAGGCAGCTCGGACGGGCGCTGTAGTACACATAAGACACTGGCGTATCACAGGAAACATAAGGCGAACTAACGGCGTTACACGACTCCAGAGGTTTCCTGATGGTTAATGCACACGGTACGGATCACAGTTTGTTTAGGCACTTCGAAAGTATTATTAAATTACCGTGTAACCGCAACGAGCACTCTCACCGCTCACAGCAACACAACCTGGCTTAGCTCACCGTCAACCGTCACACTGCGGCAGCGCCGCACTGCGGTTAACAAGTGAATTTAGCCTCCGAGATCTACATTTAATTTTAGGGCGTGCATTTTGGAAAAGCACGGCCTTCGAGATTAAAAAAAAAAAGTCGTAGCTTGAAGGAAGGCTGGTATTTAAACACAGATTATTGAGCTTAAAGTGCCTTGGTGCGCTGCCTTGTTTTTTTAAAGTACATGCAGAGATTTTAGACGAACTATGCGCGAACTTCTGCCGGCGGACACGAGCCAATCAGCGCGCATCATGGCGTACGGTGTGCGTGCAGCCGCGATAGCTGTGACACCCACCGATCAGAAATTCGGAATCGCCACACATATACACGCTTCTTATGGCGCCCAGTGGCGTGTTTTTGAGAATGTCAGGCCTTATCTTGAATAGGTGGAACCATATTTCCTCGTAGCGTAAGGAATAAAGGCGACAAATGTGGCGATGGCTGGCTTGCAGCGGCAGCGGAACTTCGGCCAAAGTGAAACAGGCGTACTGCTTGCATGCTCGCGTAATCAAATACGGCCATACTCCGCACACAACTTTCATACTCAGCCAACTCACAATTATATGTTATTCAGTTGTACGCCCAAGCTAGCATTTACGGAATCCGCGCTGCCCTACTTCTACGCGTGCTAATATCGACACAGCAGTTACTCGTACTTGTGGTCAGCGCGAAAGCGACACGGACAAAAGGAAGAAACACAACAACACGGCGCTGTTTCTTCGGAGTGTTTGTTCCTTGATTCCGTGTTGCTTTTGTGCTGTTGCTAAAGGTACGATGAATCGTAACCAACTCGCCCACTTTGCTATCTCGCTACAGCAATCACACGCAGTTTTGAAAAGAAAGGCACTTTTAGTATTAACCGCCGGTTCTGCATTGGTTAGTGACCAAACTTTTGTGTATAATCTATGTGAGTAGTAGAGAAAAAGTATCATGACAAGGCCGATCGGCCTTGTCATGATCGGCCTTGTCCCAACTCCTGTGTCCGCAGCCTCTTGGAATTGGTACATGCTGTCGGTTTATTCGCCCTGCCTCAATACCTCTTTCTTTTCCGGATGACCTGCGGGTACTTCTTGTTATAAAATAAACAACAACAAAAACGCAACAAGCAAGTTGAACAGAAGCTGATCATGTACGTCTAAATTGCCGCATTATAGGTTAATTTATTGGTTGACATTGAAGCTCGAACAAAACTTAGGCCAGCTGGCTTCCGATGCGGCACCGGACATTATAGGCGTGTCTGCACACTCCGCACCTTAGAGGCCAGGCAACCGCTATCCAAACATTTTTGGCGCATGCGCGGCCCCGGCGGTTACCGTACCCACGTAAAAATATGATGTGAGAAGTCTTAAAACCTCTTGATTGAGCGCCAGTTAAGCGTTTCGCTTTTGCGCGTAAGCGCGCCTGTGTGTCCACGAAAACCTTTTCACCGAAGCCGGATATTGAATAACGGCGTGCGCAGAGAATACACCCATCAATGGGATGAGTATCTCGTTGGTGTTGTTTTCTTGCACTTTGATAGCTATTTTAACATCAGAGGAACATCAGAGCAGCGTCATAAACGCCTTCGCGTGCTGTCCCATGATTCAGTGTATACTGTTGCAAGGAAATTAGAATGCACCTTTGATTGAGCAGTATCATTTTAGCAAAATCATTAACGAGAACAGGCGGAACAATAACGCTAAATAATAATAATTCCATCAGATAACCTACACTAGTATGTTCGCGCCAATCTCCACAGGGAGGAACTCGCCCTCACAGGATCATGTAAACAGTTGACGCAATAGCAATCATATTGATATAACCTACCGCAATTTCCGTTTGTCTACAGAAAAAATATACATTCCGCTAAATACATCTATTTATTATCGTCATTATTATTATTACCTTCTATATAAAACATTGTCTTTTGCAGTGGATAACTCACTCGTTCCGAACCAGCGTGTAAATTTCTGACTGGCCGCTCCACTATCACGAATCAGATCTCCGCGCCGATAATTCAAAGGGGGATAGCGGACACCGTTAACTGTGACCTGAGAAAATGCTTTGATGTAGTCTGCGACTCACTGTTTCTGATCAAGCTTACGCCACTGTGATGACGCGTCAATTGTAAACCTTTTGCGCAGCTATCTTCTTGATAGATCATGTTATGATAACGTCAATGGCCAAACGTTTTTTCTTCTTTTTTTTTACATGGCAACTAGGGGCTTCCCTCAAGGATCAGTATTAGGACCCCTCCTTTTTACAGCGAAGATGTATATGGCTAGCCGACTCTCCGTCCGTCGCCTTTACTCTGAAAACTCCTCCGGCGCAGCCCCATGCGCATAACGCAAAAAAAAGAGAAAGAAAGCCACGGGATTGGCGGCGCATGTAGTGACGTCGTTGCTCTCCGTCGTAGCCGAGGGCGCGCATCAGTTTCTCTCCGACTCCGAAATTGGTAGGTCACGAGCAGAACCGGCACCGAGCTCGTCTACGCCGTGCCTATGCTGCAGCCCGGGCACAAGAACAGTCTCGTGCAACCGAGCACGAGCAGCAACTGCGTACCGACGATCCGGCAGCCTAACAAGTGGTCCTTTAATAAACCGTCGGGATTAACAAAGTGATGAACACCGTGGCGGCACGTATTTTTTTTTTAATTTTTAATAATGACGTTCGTTCCGTTATTCGGAACTTCTCGTTGCTTCTCTGTGCCGATGCGATCGAAATTTTTAATTCACACTGTTATTGACTGTCGCACCCTGCAGTCGGACCTGCTTCCCTTTTCTAAATTGTGCAAAGATAATAACCTCTCCTTGAATGAAGGTCAGACCAAAGTCATCAAGTGCATGCGCAAGACACCGTTTTTTTTTTCTTATTCTGTAGATTCTGTACCGCTGCGTAAGGTCTGTGAGATCAATGATCTCGGCGTACGTTTTGATGCAACCTTACATTTTTCTGCTCACACGAAACACCATGCTACGCGGGGTACGGGATCCTTTAGTTCTGTTTGCAGAGTATGGAGGGAACTGAAGTCTCCTACAGCGTTCCGCAAGTTGTACCCAACTATCTGTCTTCGTCAACTTGAATATACGTCGGTGCTCTGGAACGGCTTTTCCAGATCTAACAGTGACATTATATATGCGGCGCCGAAGTAGTTCCCAAGCATATATCATCACCGCATTGCAACCACTGACATTGAAACTTATTCTAGCACTGTTCGATTATTGTCATTGCCCTTACTTCGCTCCAGCGTAATCGCGCTGACCTTTCGTTTCCCTTCAAACTTCTTCACGGTATGTTCCCCTGTCCCGAGCTCCTGATTTGTGTCATGCTTTGTATTCCGCGCAAGATCATCACTGAACATACACGTTTCCATGTCCATGCCTGTCATCAACACCACGCAACCGTCCACAGAATGCGGTGTCTTTATAACGCTTATTTTCATGATCTTGATATTTTTTCATAACTCGGTGTCATCGTTCCTTTCCAAGGTTCACCTTGTTGTGTCATAGTTTCATGCATTATTAAACTGCCCTTCTCCTTCTTCTGCTTTTGTATTTACATTGCGCTTTGTTGCATCTACCCTTGTCTTCTCACACTTTTACTTTTTATTCATAGCTTTTTTTTAATTATATTAATCTGGAGTGTTATTGTCTTTCTGCTTTCTTGATATTTTATTTTAATGTATGCGTGCGGCAGCACTCAGACCTTAAGGTTGTTCCCAGGCGCGTTAAATAAACATTGTTGTTGTTGTTGTTGTTGTTATCGTTGTTGTTGTTGTTGAGAGCGCGAAGTGTGCGCTCTTTTGGCTCACTTTGCAAAATATCAAGAGAATTCAATTCTCCAGCATCGTTCCGTAAGTTGTACACAACAATCCGTCTTCCTTAACTCAAATACGCGTCGGTCGTCTGGAATGTCATTTCTACACGCAACAGTGACACTACAGATCGGGTACAGAAAGAGTTTCGGAGCATATATCTTCATCTCTGTGCTAACACGAACGCTGCACCTTGTTGTAGCACTGTTGGATTATTGTGATTGTCCTTACTTCGCTGCCGACGTAATCGCGCTGACCTTCTGTTCGTTCTCAAACTTCATGGTATCCTCACCTACCCCGAACTGCTCAGTTGTGCCATGTTTCGTATTCCGCATAAGGTCGCCAGAGAACATAGACCTTTCGATGTTCCTGCCTGTCATCACCAACACTGAACTGTTCACAGAATAGGGAGTCTTCATAGCGCTTATTTTCGGGACCTTAATATTTATCATAACGCGTTGCCAATGTCCTTTACGAGCTTTGCGTTGTTGTGTCATAGATTCGCATACTGTTCAACTGCCCTTGTCCTTCTTCTTTATTTGTATTCAGCTAACGCCTTGCTGTATGTATACTTCTCTTTTCAAGATTGTTCTTTTTATTCATTGTTTTTGTAACTTATAATCCCCTGCGGTTGTACTTTTATCTATGCGAACACCTTATAGCTGTTCACGGGCACGGCAAATAAATGATTGGTTCATTGATTGATTGATTGATTGATTCATTCATTCATTCATTATTAATGTAGGAATGCCTAATGTAGCGTGTATTCTACACTGAGTTTAACGCCTCGAAATTCTGACCTAAACACGGCGAAATTGACGCATAACCTATAGCAGTGTTTCTGATACGTTAGAGCAAACTTGCCCGTATTGCCAATTGAGGATAGTTCAGCAAACCAATTATTAAGTCAATAATTACTAAAGTAATTGTTCTAAGTCATATATAACATTTCGTTGCACTTTTTCTGTACGATTTTACCTTCCATTGCGAGAAACGAAAGCAAGAAATTTTCCTAATGCTCCTTGATGAGTAAATGTGTTGGGACCTTACAGGGTTAAGGGAAGAACTTCATGCACCGTACAGCTAACCTAGAAATGCGAGAACATAACTCGGTGTCATCGTTCCTTTCCAAGGTTCACCTTGTTGTGTCATAGTTTCATGCATTATTAAACTGCCCTTCTCCTTCTTCTGCTTTTGTATTTACATTGCGCTTTGTTGCATCTACCCTTCCATTGCGAGAAACGAAAGCAAGAAATTTTCCTAATGCTCCTTGATGAGTAAATGTGTTGGGACCTTACAGGGTTAAGGGAAGAACTTCATGCACCGTACAGCTAACCTAGAAATGCGAGAACAATACCGGCAATTCCATTCATCGCTCATTGTCTCTTTTCTGTCTTTCTTTTTCTTTCTCGTGTTAGAATGACGGGTTTCTAAAGCACTTCCATATCCTAATCGCTCTCTATTATTTCAATTATTCAACACCTCTAAAATTTTACAGCAACTTCAGTTCTAAAATCCGCCCTGTTCTTGGCCGCTTCCCCAGAGTTGGTAAATGCCATATAGATTTAAGCTTATCATTATCATCATCATCACCATATCAGCCACACGCACCACGTGCCGGTAAGCGCGCGCTTCACTGCTGAGAAAGAAGAAATACCGGCTCAGTCGACTGAAACCTTGGTCATTTTTGCGATCTTCATTGCGCATTTGCTGTGTACTTTAGAAGATGTCTCCCCGTTTGCTGGTGGCGGCTTGCGTCCAAATCCTCACTGCAACCTTCGCAGTGGTGAGTAAAGCGATAAAGTAACGACCTGCGGTCCTATGCGTTAGAACAGAGCATTGCCCCTGCATGAGAAGTGGTTGAATCCCTGCTTGGGCCATAGCAAAGTGAATGAAGAAAAACACAATGTTACTGTAGATAACGTTCACTGCTGCAGCGATCTGAAAGGTGTCTATTCACAATGAATCAGTTAGGCAAGAACCGTTCTTGTGTACCCGCTTCTGTGTTCTATTTATAGACCTACTCAGACATCGCGCTTATCTATGGCTAATCAAAGCTGGAGCTTTCCAAGATTGGCTAGCGTATCATTGAAGACTGCAGCATTTCACTTTATTGCTTCAAAGACACTCATAGGAGATAAGCTATTAGATAAGCTACGGAGTCGAAGCATTGAAAATATCTTATGGTCTTCACTGTTTTAGAATGTGCGATGCGAAGTAACTTCTTCCACCTAAATGAACTGGCAATGGCCACAGTAGCGTGTCAATGGTCCTTGCCATCTGTCTGAGGATAAATATAGGACCCAAAAGTGGAAGTATGCCTATCAGCAGCAGCTGCATATAATGAGTGACCAGAGCGTACGGATACACGGTTGTACAATATACGTTGTGTGATATGGTATACTGTTATAAAATTTGTCGAATGATAAGCTGCTAGCAATTGTATAGTGACAAGAATGTCTACAGTTTCCCCTGATTCCACATTATTTTCGGTGGTTCTAGACCAACTTGGAGAACTACATCAGCACCTCATTTTTAGCAGTATTTCTGCCGAATATGTTTATACCAAGAGAATGCTTACTCAGGGGAGAAGACGTAGTGCCCAACACGCTCCAGGTCTAAATGCACCGTAAGAAATGGCAATTTTGGTTTCTCCAGTCTTTTCGTAAAAGAATTCGTACAACTTGCTACGGCTAGCAAAAATCGTATAAAATCCTGCGATCTTCCTGCGAAATATGCTCTTGACGCGTCCCGCGATATTAATCTGTTTTGGTAC
Organism: Dermacentor andersoni; assembly: GCF_023375885.2. Lineage (NCBI taxonomy): Eukaryota > Metazoa > Arthropoda > Arachnida > Ixodida > Ixodidae > Dermacentor > Dermacentor andersoni. The sequence goes on from NC_092816.1 coordinate 130,616,082, forward strand.
ATGTTTATCACGCGGAGTCTGAGCTATAGCTATAGCGCAAACAGTTTTCGCAGGCTATGAAGGAGGCGCCGACACCAGAATGCGCCCTATGGTGTCTCGGTCTGTTGTTGTTGTTGTTGTTGTTGTTTTTCAATTTTTTCGTCGTTTGTACTTGTGTCCTCTTGATCCTCCTCGTAATCATTTTGATCATGGTCGTCCAGCATCCGGCGCACGGCTCAAATCCCGGTGCCCCCGCCGTGCTTCTGGTGAAGGCGGCCGACGCATCCGCTCCCGAGGTGCACTGCGCGTTGTACGTGCCTGCCATCAAGGACATCGCTAAGAACGAAGAAGATGCCGTGAGTATGCACGTCCTCCAGGGCGCTTCTTTGCACCGCTCTTATTTTTATTCGAGCAGACGATACATATCGGCAGGGACATCACAAACAGAACACCGTTTCAGCAGGTTTCTTCGCACTGACCGACGCGCGTCTAACCGTGCTCCTGGTGGTGTCAAGCCTATTCACATCCGCCACCAGAAGAGCCAAGGGCGAAATTCACTAAGCGGCGCTGTTCGCACGCTTTTTCTTAACCAAAGCGTTCTTGCTCTAAGATAGGCGTGCATCAGAGGTGGCAGCGCAAATAACTTGCGGCGTCGTACGAGAGCGAGGGGGAAGCAAAACTTGAACGACAAGAAATGAAAGAAGCGCGGTCAACTAAAAGCGTGATCGCACATCACGCATCTGTAGTTGAGGCTATATTCTTACAGCAAATCGCTACAGACCCCTATTCGACAGCTTCCTCTTTCCGGTGTCTGCTTCAGAGCCGACAAGCTCAACAGCACTCGCCTGTTCACCTCACCGCCGTGAAAAGGATGGCAGTTCAAGCAAGGTCGAACTAAATACGTCGCGAAGCTTCGGGCGAAAAGCGGTTCATAACGAATTGTCACTCACATGAGCAAGGTTGGTTATGGGACCAGCGATTGAAGCGCGATTATGTGAGGAGGGAAAAAACATTGGAAAAAAAAAAGGAGTTTCTTATTTAAAGCGAGACACATTTAGATTAATTCAAGCAAAATAACATTTATATTGAATTTTAAATGTGCGTGACGAGAAAAGACAAGTCTATCTTACTCAATAATTATCAATAAATACATTTTTTTTTGGCGCCTATCGTAGAGGAGGCGGGGCGTTGACGCCGCTATCACTTCCAATGCAATGCATCTCTCCTTATAATGTGCAGAAAGGCGCGCTCGTAAGGTTCACCTTTCAGTATACGCCCCCTTCACATGTTGTGTTGTTTTGCTTGTCGACGTTTGTCTGAATTTGATGGCGCGGGTAGTCTCATCGTTTCTTAACCTGTTCAGTCAAAAGCAAGGAGCTAGAACCGCCAGATAATTGTTTACTTTAGCTGCTTGGGTGCGACTGCGGTGGCGGACGGGGCGGCGTTCGACGATGGGATGAGCCCTCTACACCCAAAGATTTCGCCAGCCTCAAAAGAAAGTATGTTCTGTGCAGGGGTACGATTTCGACGGTACGGCTGACCTATTACTGCATCTCTTTCCGCGCTGAAATCTCGGGGTGCTCATGATGTCAAGTGGCCGGGAATTTCAATACGCAGCATTTAATGCCAGGCGACCAAACAAATTTCGCGCCTTTGAGAACACATTGACGTCGCTTCGGTTTTTAACGGATATGGCGTCACATTTTCTTATGTTCCGGCGGAAGTGTTCCCGCGTCACACAGATGGCACTAAGCCCCATGAACCGCCGATGAACCGCCATGTTTTGAACGTATGGGCTTCTATGCAAGCTTCGCTACCAGGTAAATGTGGTGAAAGTGTCACGCGTTCATCTTACATTTCTGCGAGAAACGGAACTGATGGACCCATTATGGCATATTTGGCGCAGGAATAGACACTCAGTGGAGCAATTACCGGACAAGTCTTCAGTGCTAACCCGCCTGTAGTAACATCACCACCACCACCACATCACGAAACCACTACATGTCTTCATTTCGATACTAATTACGGAAAGGGTAAATATAAAGCAGCATGTAGTTCACATGACCCGAAGGCAAGGCAACCAGCACCCGTATGTTCATCGGCATGGTATGGGACTGCGCTGTACAGGGTTTCGGGCGCGGTTGTAATGACGCGCATAGGCTCGGTATCAGCTCCCTCGGCAGCCGGTACCATCTAAGGTGCTGGTCGACGAGGCCGCCGAGCGTCAACTGACGAAAAAACGCACTCTCCCTTCGCATAGACTCACTGTCGAGGGCACGGAGAGCTATGACAGCAGCCGTAAAAAAGAAGTGCAGAAAGAAGCCGTGACTACCGACACTCCCAAATTATGACAGAATTCGTAACATCCGCAGGTACAAGTTGCACTGCCTATCACAATTTCACACCGTACAGCATTCATCGCTTCTTCTTGACTTCTCCTCAGCTGATAAAACGCGATGATGTCTCGCAGCAGGCCAAGAGTTTGTTTTTCAGGTTCAGGCGGCCGCATTCCGACACAGGCGAAATGCACAAAGGAGCGCACACTTCACTTTTAGAGACCGGTAATAACTCATAGGTTGATGACCCCAGGTCCTGCAGCCCCTAAATACGTTGTCTGTCACAGCCCAAGTGGCACCTCATCGAAGTCAAGGCTAATCAGTCCACGCCACCACAGTTATCAGCGGCAACGCTGCCACGAAGTTACCAGCCTGATAAGAACACACGCTCAAGTGCACGCCAGAATACTGCACAGCACCGTATGTGAAGCACATAGTGGTTCAGTACTCTCGCTGGTTTCGGACCAAATCGGCTCAAGACGGCTCAAGATTAATTTTGGCCGCATGGGCCAAAATTAGTCTGACAGCCGTCCATTTCTGGGCACACAAGCAATTTTGCATTCCACTTCCGTCCGAATGCACACACTGGGGCTGTAATTAGAACCCGCGACCTCGAACAGGCCGAAGCTGTAGCCCGTGTGCTACCCCTTCGAAACCTCCGGAGTCGATCAGAATAAACAAGACGGTGAACCTCACAGATGCATATGTCCACAGCCAACCTCTGTGCAGGCTCCGAGAATAGTTCATTGCCGAAGTTGACATAATCTTACTGAACGCACCAAAGCAACGCGAAGGCATATTTCGGAAGAGCAGCATTGCACTTGTGCACTTGAATAGACACGGCGTTGTCCTACTTATTTCATTTTATATATGTTTTAAAATCGTTTGGTCGATGACGAAATAGACAGATCCGCCTCCTCACAGGTTCCACACACGGCGTATATACTCTCAGGACGCAGTTGAAAAAATCACAAGAAGGAAAAGTACTGAAATGAAGCATCGCTAAGGGACACGCAAAGAAGATACTATGTATGTTCGAAGGGGGTGCGTGATTATGGTATTTCGGTTGTTGGTGAACGCGAAATTAGGATTGCACAAGGGATCATGCGTTAAAATAATGCAAATATGGCGCGATCGTTTAGCTTATAAGCAGACTTTGTGCATGCTTCATTATTATTCAGGAAAAGAGCAGTGCGTGTTATATGGCGCTGCGGCATTTTTTGGCCTTTGATGAATTTACGCCACTTCAAGCGCCAGTGGCTGTGTTGATCGTAGGGGCCAAACTTGGATTTCTGAAATTCAGTGTTTCAGTAGGTTACCCACAGCCCTAAAGGGAAACACGCGTTCGGTGAAGCAATGACTTCTTTCTTGCTCATCGATGAAAAAAACTTCTTTGAAATATGAGAAACGCAATAGTATTTCTGACAATGGCGCAGTTGAAAGCGCAACGCAACGTAGTTGAAAGCGCAAGCACTAACGCTACACCCCGAGACTCGCGAAAAGTATACTGCTGAGAACCGCTGCTTGTAAAGCTAGCGACATCTGGTGTATCTCCTCTCAACCGCAATGTCTTGTGTTTGGCCTCTGAGATTAACAACGTTAAAGCTCTTTCACGACGCGTGTTGCCGCTTCGTCCTTCAATTCGCCCTAGTTACAATACGTGGCGCTGTAGCGCATTCACGAATGGCAGCGCCGCCGTTGAAGCAATTTTGTTGGGAACAGACTTGTACGTGTCTGAAATAGTGTCCCTAATGTTCTTTATTATAAATAGATTTCTAGTGTTTTCGTGTTTCAGGATTACTTTTGCGAAATGATATTTATTACTGTAACCTTAAATATTATGTGGAATTATTTTGGGCTCTTTTCTAACACATATTTGCAGCTAATTCAACCTTAATTGAATGCTTGTCAATGCAAAAATGCATTGCCTCATTAAACACTTGGCTCATGACACGTACAGGCGTTTTACGAACCATCATCGGGCTTCGGTTATGTGACAGTTGCACCAAAAGCGGGACACGAAAAGAGCGATTACTTTTGAACATTCTTTCTTTTTATGACTGTCGGCGACCATGTCGGCATGACGGCGTCGCTGACCTTTGCTCTTCAGCTGTTTTGCTCCTCACTTAATGAAAAGAAGCGACAGCATTTGGTACAACACGAGTTTACCTTCCACAACTAGCCCGCGGGCAGCAGTGAAAGTGCAGCTGTGCACGGGCTACACGCCTACATTGAGCATGACAGTGGCGTTCCCGATGGGATACAAATATCCCCCTGTCTTTGAGAGCCTTTTGTCAAGCATGATATTGCTGTGGCGTTGAACGGATTCTTAGAGTTGCTTTTCGTCGTCGGCGGAGATATATACAAACAAAAGAAAGACAAATTGTCCAATGCAAAATTTTGAAAACCGCCCTTTCCGAGGGTGTACCACAGCCTTTCCTAATTTGGCCCATTGCTTTGCATGACTAAATAAAGCGCTTCAGTGATGCAGAACCGGCTTTTGATGGCGCAATACGTAATATATGTCAAGTACCTTCATACTAAGGAAATACCTTTCACGGTATATTGTATTCCATTCAAATACGTTCATAAGTTGGCTATTTTGTTCTATGCTGAGTATAGATTTGATGCGAACATATGACATGGCCCATTGATCGAAAAATCCGGCGTCTATCATCTGGACAAGCAAACAACGGCACCTAAATTCCCTAGCTGAGACATCGCGCCACGAGTGCGCCTCGACGGAGCATAGCGGGCGAAAGGGTAAACCTGCTGCAGCAGTAGCACGCCAGATGTTGTGTAAGGGGAGAGGGCATCGCTGCAACGCCACGTCACCCTCGCACTCACTCTCGGCAGCGTGTGTGTTATTCGCCCGTTCCTTGTCCGCGCAAGCTTTCATCTGGGTTCTAACTGTGCCTCGGTAAGGCCAAATCAAAATGCGCCAAACCAACGCCTCCAACATAGCAGGCCTATGCACCCTGCTCTAGGACGCTACGCTACTTGGTCCAAAATTTCCATTCGCAAGCCCGGCATGGCAAAAGCGGTGACGTCAAATCACCACGGCTTACTCGGGAGCATACACATTAGATTCTATGGCAGTCGGGCAAGGTAGCATGACGCGACGCATCGAAGTGCTACCTAGGAGGGGTTGACCAAGCGTCTAAACGCGCACCCTCGCCCGCGAGTAGTTCATAACTTGAAAGACCACTCGGCGGCGTTCACTCGGACATAAATGCTTTCGCATTCACAACTCGTAAGAAGTGCTTAGGTGTCCTCGGATTTCTTGCCTAATATTTAGTATCTGTGCCTTGAACACTTGTCTTTGCTTGTTTTGAGTACATTGTACTCAAAACACTCAATACATGTAAGGCTAAGCTTCTTGCAGAATGGAACGGGGGCTCTATGAAGCAAAATTACCCCAATCTGTTCTTATTCCAATCGTCTGGCTTGAAATTTACGTAGCTGCCGACGGGCCGACAGAAACGCCGGGTGGTGGCCCGCACCGTTGTTTAAACCACCCAATCGAACGCGCTCTTTGTTTATAGGAGATCACGTTTGTTTGGTGTCAAAGCGAATAGCGCTGCCTACGCTGACAGGTTTTTCTTCCCTAATCGGCTGACAAGAGGCGAACAGCGCGCATAAATAGAAAAGGTTCCAAGTCGGGCTGAGCTAGCGCAGTGAAAGTAGGTAACTGGAGGAGGAGGCTGGTGCCGGCTTCTGCGATGGGCCCGCTTTTCCTTGCTTAGCTTGCGATGGCTGGTAGGGGCGGCATGCAAAGAAAGATTAAGAATGCTGCTAGAACGGATCCTCGCCGAAAAATAGTTGGCAGAGCAATGTACCAAAAGGACTCGACAACGTTGTACTGCCAAACGCAAATACCGCAAATAAATCCATTATCAGGGCAAATCCGAGTGCTCAGTGCTAGATCGATCACTGGGTAAATCTCCTATTTCTTGTGGAGCGGGGAAGTCTCCGGCTATTCAGAAAAAAATTCAATTTCGTTGGGTGCATTAATGCATATTTGATGCGTAGACTTCATATTGATGTGGTGAGTTTTTGTGGTTTTGTGACGTTGCATGATTGACAGGCGAAGTCTTGACATCTTGACCCAATCGCCACAAAGATGCCCGCGAATACACGAAAAAGTGCCGTGCGACTCGCCGCTCGAGTCACTGAGCGTGTATTCTCCCATGCTTGGAAGAACACTTTCATGCAACACTTAAGCAAGAGAAACTGTATTGGGAGTTTTTCATGTTGCTCTTCAATTTTCTCATTGACGCTTTTCATATTATTATATCATTTGCCAACCTCATTAATTAATTAGCTCTAATAATGTAATGAGGTGGAGTGCAAAAAATAATCTGAGTATCTCCAAACGAGGGCAAAGAAGATTACATTGGCTCTGTCCAGCTACGTATCATTTGCGTATTCTTAATGTGTGGCTCAAGTTACGTGGGACCCAAGGTAGAAACAAGAGGAGAGTGAAGCTGGCCACAGCAGAGGCAAGAACGGCGAGTGTAAACACAGCGCTCAACCGCCTGTTGTTCTACGACGCGTTGTTCCACCAGGAAATTCCGTGAAAGCTGTATCTGGAGCTGTCGATATCCATGCGTACACACAGAATACATACCACATTAGTCTGACGTATTCCTGTGCGCGAGTTGTCTTGATGAATTCATCAGTGCGGCATACAAGTGAATTGTACAGCACGTAACATCAAGATCAGAAGAAACGCTTACTTGAGAAGTGGAGTGCATTGATTAAGCAGCGACCCATGGTGTATTGTTCGAAGATTTACGATTGTTTTTTTTTTTATTTTGTTTCATTAATTCAGCAGAGCGATTGACTAGCACTATACAAATTTGGGCTGCAGATTTCGTGCCGTTTGGCTTCGCGCGCCGAGTAGATATTGTAATGCAGGCTTCATTTATCCGAAAACAACCAAGCGACCGGAGACATATGAGCTTTGTTTCTGCAGGAATACCGCCCGCTTTTAAACGTGCTCAACGACACCGAGTGTGACTACGAGCGGCGTAGCTTTGAAGGCAAGGTGGTGCTTATGGAACGCTGCGACAACACCTCCAACGACGACATCGTCCAGAAGGCCAAGAGTGCCAAGGCCGCGGCCGTTGTCATGGCCTACAACGAAAAACGACCGGTAAGTCACTGTCGTAGAACGCGCGTCAGAATCGCGCCCGTTTAGGTTGACCTTACCTTACAGTATTGTTAGTAAAGCTATGATGCTGTAGTCCATCCGTCACTTCACAATCTCGAGCATCACGAAATCGGCAAGGCTTCTTTGTCTTAACCACCTCAGTTGTAAGCATGGACTGTACTTCCGTAGTTGTCGATCCAACGAACTGAAAATTGAATTTATTACCATCTACACCGTGAATACCGAAAAAAACTTGCGAACATGAAACGAAGGGGCAGTGCATAGCCATTAGGCATTGGCACTTGGAACGCAAATGCTTATTCTGGATTGTGTCAGTCTTTTCAAGCTGTGCAAAACGTTTTTTTAGGTTGGCGTTTTACAGTATAACGCCCCAAGGAAACACACACTCTATGACGCTCATAATAAATTGGGGCCACCTAACAACCTTTAGCGTGCCCGTAAAGCATAGCATACGAGCAAACTTGCATCGTGCCTCCACCAGAATGCGGCCGCCGCCATGTTCAGTCATCGAACTCAAGAACTGGTGCTTATCAACAGAATGCCATAGACACAGATCCACCCAGGCCGGTAGTAGTTTTGTACTGCAAAGCTTTAGAGCGACGAAATTGCAGAAACGGCCGTACAAAATCAAAGATCAGCTATAGTTGCTTCCAGAGACTTGCAGATTTACCCCTGAGATTATATTTAAACTCCCGAACTGATATTAATTTCTCCTTTTCATGAGGCTTCCATGACTCGTAAAGAAGTGCGTGCATATTAATGTGATCCTATGGCAAAACTTCCAGAATGATGAACAAAAGAGAGCCCATTTACTTCTTCGTAACGTCGTTTGTGAAGTGGCGATAACTGTTATGTGCTACCACGACCGCGAAGGATTCTGTATCACGAAGCGTGCATGCTAGTATGTCACCGTGGATTTACCCTCACTTGCGGGAACATGACTAGTTAATATGTGGGGTAAAACAGATTTTTTTATAGATCAGAAGTATGTCTAGAACTTCAGGCAGCTAGAGGTAAGTGCAACCTTAGTGTCTGTGCAGGTTTTCTTAGCAATTATTCAAGGAAGGTGGAAATGATGGGAAGAATAGAGCCAGTTTGAGATTAGGGACTTGACCTCGCTGTTATTTTGTGGCCCAGTTTAGGCGACTACAGCAAAGCGTAGGACGAGCCCACACCTGCTGTATCGGCCAATAACCGGAAATGAGGCACGCATATGGGTTCCGCGAGGAGGGGACGCGGGCAACAATCACGCGTGAAGAGAAAGCGGATTAGTGGCTGCACCGTAGAAAAGGCACTAGAACTGCACCCCCGCTCGGAACAAAAGGGAAGAAGGCCCGAGCTGAAGGGGAGCGTTCGGGGAGACGAGCGTGAAGATGAAAGAAGGGGGGTGCTTGAGGTCACCGGCACCGCTAATGCCCATGCACTCCCCAAATATCCCGTCGACCGTCTCGGTCACGGAATTTGGGTGACGCGACGCTGCCCAGCCGGTTTGATGCTTGGCATTCGCGTGAGCCTGCTAAGGATTCCCGTGAAAATGGCGGTAGCTTTACCACTTAGCCGGCTACGGCCGAGGAATGCTTTTGTGTGCGATTGCCATCGCGTCCCAATTATGGTGTTTGTATTTCAAGCGAACCGGCACACAGCTGCACGGGAAACAGATTTCTCAGTACTGGCAGGGTAGCCAGCTGTGCGGCGGATAGGCAGTTCATAATCCGCGATTTCACGGAACATTCGCGGCAGCTTGCATGGCGGTCGGTTGCAGGTGAAAAGAGGGAAGACGTCAGGGGCCGATACTCGCAGCCCAACGTAGGAGAGAGGCAGGTGGCACGTGTGTTTGAGAATCCTATCCCCTGGCGTGTTCTAAAGAGTGACTGTTTCCACCAATGCCGTGTGCGGCACGAAGGTGGTTGTGCTATTGGTTACAATGATGTGAACTCGCATGTGTGATTAGCTGGTTTGCGAATCCTTTGTACAACTGAGGGCTTAAAAGGTCATGTTTGGTTGTGTGGAGGGAGAGCGGAGCTTCGGACTTGGACTCGAACAGACGCTTCGGCGTTTGAATAAAACGTCACTTCGTCGGACAACGGCTCTTCGCGCTGCCACCGTGCACTCGAATCATCGAGGGGCGCCGACTTCGGACCTTCAACACCTCCCCTCCTTGACTACCGTTGAAGCTACGAGAGGACAAAGGGAAAGGAAATTAACTAATAGGTTTCACGCGATTCTGCTGAAGGCTTAGCATGTAAACCTGAGCACCCTAAGGAGTGCTTTTTGGCATCAAACACGTTCTTTGCGATACTATTTGCACTGAGTTTATCATTGCATCGATCATACCGGCCATAAACCGCCATGAAATGGCAAGGTTGCGGGTTTTTGGGCTACGCTGTCACTGTCTGCTCACTCATTAATACTACCTGCCGGTCGCGTCTCTACGTCTGCCTTCGATTCTCGCTTGAAATTGTACATAAAACAAATGCAACTTCAGCACATGCTCGTCAGAATAGCCTTATCCTATGAATCAACGAGAAAATGACCTGTGAAATCAGTAGAGAAGCACAGTAACATTGACAGAGCCCAACAACTGAAAGCTAAACTCGCTTTAATACTTAGCAAACAGTGATGCGCTAACTACACATGTAGCGCGGTCGTAGAAGTCTCACTCCGCGCGTTGCGTACTTCAAGTCTTTTAATGTGTTAGCATTAGGAGGGTCAAAGTGAAAAAAAAAACAGTATGTGTGTGAATTCTTGGAAACCAGTCCCAGGTGTCTGAAGTCGATTACGTGGTGGTGGTAAAGAGGGGATGGGAGAGCTTGGAAGAGCGTGGGGAGGCCTAGAAGCAGTCGGAGCTGGGAAGGAGGGAGAAATAGCAGTGCATCTGCGAATGAGCGCTCGAGAAAGGCAAAAGGTGGCAGCGCTGATCCGCCGTCACCTCAGTCTGCTCTAGACCAGCGCCAGTTGCACTTCCCACCTTGAATAGGCGGGACGTTTGTCGAGTTAGCTCCTGAACAAAACATGGCAATGAGTTGCAGTCGCAGTAACTACATCTGCATCACATGAGAAATACGACAGCAAAGAACCGCAGAATAATCTGCTGCGCTCAAGAGGTGCGACATAAGGCTCAGGCATTTCTCGCGCATTTCCCTCTAAATCGCTGCTGACTTATTTGTCTGCGACGCTTTCTACAGAATAACTGTATTTCGTGTATTAAATCTTCAGCACTTAGGCGTTGCGTCAAATCACGTTTATTTTGTGTACCTTTGTGCTTCCTGTATGTCTCATAATATATGTTTTAGTCGCGAGTGCAAGTAATGTGCTGTGGCCTCTCATTTCCGAAAAGTGTTATTCAGCGCGTTCTGGACTTCATACGTTAAGATCTGTGGTGCCTTCCCATGTAATATTTACGTCAAATCTTGCGACATAGAAATGCGATGGTGTTACTAGAACTACATGACGCCATACCTAAGTCTTTCTTTCATATGTGACGCACTATTTTTTCGTCTCGAATGCGAGATATGAGAGAAATGTCTCAAGCCTTCGTGGCATTGCCGGCTGTGTATGAAACGCCTCACAGTCAACAAACGCCAATGCGAAACTTCTGCTTGCCGTTGCTCCTGTGGTGTTTTAACGATAGCAGTGCCGCCGGTCTTAGTTTGTTGACATAAACGGACGCTGCTCGGTGAAATAATAAACAATTTTCCATGGGATCCAACTTCAGCCCTCCCGTACTACAGCCCGACGCCGTAGCCTAGATGACACTTTTTTGATTACCTAAATTGACAGGTCACCATCCACACGCATGCATTACACCACAATGACAATGTCACAGATATTCTCTCGTCCAAGTGCGAGCTATTACTTGCAGTAACGTAACATAACGTAAACGTAACGTAACGGCGCCGGCGGCACGTCGCATATCACGTGGGCACACGCCGCTTTACATTCAGCCACACAGTCGTTAATAGAAGGATGGCAAGATGGTCACTATTGCCCCTTTCTTTCGTGTGCGTCACATCGTAAATGGATCGGCTTATAAAAGCAAGAGCGTGCCAATTCCTCTTATTCTGCCCTCGTGGCTGCAGTGCCTTGAGACGCTGTGTTAAACTGCCCCACCTTCGGGATCGGCCCATATCGAAGTAGAAGTAAAACAAAAAAAAATGTGTCGTCAAGCCGTTCCCGTCCTATTACGTCGTCGCCATCGTCGTCTTCTTGCTGCTGTTGTGACGCACACACTCGCGTCACGCGCACAAATTGCTTGACGTGTACAAAAAACGTTGGTCCATATGCATTGCAGAGCCCGATACGAGCTAGCTCCCTTCAACGTGCCTAGCATAGCAGTGATTCCCATTGCACGTGAAATCTGCATGACTGTCTTTCTTTCTTTTCTTATTTATTTATTTATTTATTCTTCTATTTTCTTTGCACTGCTTTTATTATTTCTTTGCTTTCGTGCTTTCATTGACAGCATATATGGCGTTCTCTTGTACTCGCGAAAATACATTTCGCACGTCGGAGTAATGTAGCTGCCTCTAATTACTTCTCTCGCGTCATTTTCAGGTAAGGGACACGATCACCACCATAAAGAAGCTGGACATAATTGTTGCGTTTGTAAAGAATTCTACGGGGCGACAGATAGCGGTGAGTGGTATTGCTGTCTCTCTCCTGGGGACATTAAGGGCAAGGTGAATATACTAGAACAATACACTAAAACATATGTGCCCCTATCAACAATATTTGGTACATTATAAGCCAACTATACCACATTATGGGCTGGAGGCTAGCTAATACTCCACACTATACTTTGTAATGTATGTGAAACAGTCCCAATGAAAGATGGCGGATTGTTCTGGGAGCACCAGCAAAAGAGCTAGTAGCAGGTTCACAAAAAATTCTCATGTCCTTCTTGACCGGTTTCATTTCCTTTCATTTATTTGTACCCTCAAGGTCCGACGGCATTGCAGAAGGAAGTGGCGGGATTGAAAAAAATAAACTATTGGAATTCCTGGTTATAAAATGTTAGCTAATGATTTGCGAAAACCAACAATGTCTTATAGGAAAGCGACTGATCCAGTGAGGGTGGTTCCGGACCTCCGAATTCCAAGGGATTAATGAATAGAGCTAAGCTTTACTTCGACATGTGTTGACATCGACTTTATTACTATGGTCAAGCCGCGAAAAGTGGGTAAAGAAAATAGATGAAATTGGAGCTGTGGGATATGGTAATAGATTTTGTAAATTACGAAAAGCCTGAAGATTTCGTGATATTTCTAGCAAAGTGATTTCGCTAAGTGATAAAAGAAAATATAAATAAAAGAACGATAGGACGGTGTGTGGCTGCTAGTAACTGATAGCTGCGCAAGATCTAGCGGTGAAAATTCTGAGTGACCGGACCTGCAGAGATAAGGTGTAGCGCAAACTTAACGGTTTAGGGGGGGGGGGGGAGGAAATGGGCGTAGTATACAGGGTGTCTAGAAGCAGCGCTTGTGCCAAGAACCTGTGCTGGTGAGGTGGTTTCTGTTCACGTTGCTTTTTATGTCACATAGCAATATGAGGAGAAGCAGGCGAACGGCACCGTGATGGCCAAGCTATTCACGCGTTCGACGTCCCTGGACTGGAGTTTCCTGGTCATCTGGCTAATCGCTGTCTGCACGGTCATGACAGGCTCTTATTGGTCCGGCATCACCCAATACAACCAGTGAGTGGACATATTCTTCGCGAGACCTAGCGCCTGCAAGTATCGTGCAACGATTTGGCTCATGGCCTAGCCTCTATGGCGCTATTTCTCCGGTATCTATCCCTGGAGGAAACGGCGAGAAAGACGACTGTCGCTTCTACGCGTCCGTTGTGTGCGCGCATACTAATGTCAATTTGGCTTCCATGATGTGTCCTACGCGGCGATCTCTGGTCTGCTATGTAGTGATCCTGGTATACATAGTATTAGATCTCCGGGAAGAATTGTGAGATAATAAATTACAGCGTTCAAGAAAACTAGCGCTAGGAATTGGGGACAGTCATAGCTACCGTAACGCGTCAGTGAGGCGGAGAAGGAAGAATGACAGGCGCGTCCTATGACTTTGTGAAACCAACTGGGCCAAAAGTCTTTGAAAAGCTGACATTAAACGCACTTTGCTAAAGCATACAAATCGAACTCTACAGCGAACAACTTGAGGACTAAAGCACGTTGGTGATCACTCAGCTTCCTTCAGATTTACCGCGAAATCGTTCATTGGTGACGCGTCTTCAAAAGTTTCTACGTGCGGCTTTTATTTGGAGCGTGAAACCAATTGAAGTACTGCTAGATGTTATCCGCACTACCTCAGAGGGAATGTCACGGAAAAGCAACATCTACGAAACAACAGAAGCCAACAAATGAGCCATAGGAAAGAGTTATGTTCCTTCCTTTCATCCCCTTCCTTGTCTGCTTCCTTCGTAGTTTCGTTTTTATTTCTCTCTTTCGGTCGTTCCTTCCAGTTTCCCTAGTGACTGTCTCTCGAAGTTTCTTTCGGTTTGCTTCTTTTGTTTGTGACGTGAAGCTAGGCTGCATTGACATGACCGTTCTAACTCCTAAAGTTCTCGGTTCATCGCATTCCAATTACTTATCATTTGTTCTCGGGGGCAACAAAACGAACTCACAAGAAACGCTGCGCCACCGATATCGCCTGTGAAGTTTTTCGTGGGGGGCTTAGCCATAGGTATATTCAGAAGGCTACAAAAAGATGGCGCCACACTCGATCAAAGTGTGTCACGCGACAGAGGTAACAAAGGGGTGTGTATGACTCGGTGTGTGCGCAAGCGGCACATAATGGCCCAGAAGTGTGCTTCGCGATCTCAAATGATTGGAATAAACGTATTAATAAAGATTCCTGAATGAAACGCTTGCAAAGCGTTATATATAGCGAGGTTTTCTTTTTTTGCGCTGCTGCTTGTTTAAAAAAGTGCATGCTACGGTTAGGAGCGCCACGAATAAAGAAAAAAAGATGTATACTACGAACGCATAGCCTATACCTCGAGATTCCTATGGGCATGCTGTTGCCTGTGTCCACGATGCGGCTATATTAGGGAGCATTACGTCTTATATATGTTATGTATGCTCGATGAGTGGTGATAAGCCCGCTACGATTTTATTATCACTACTTCGCTGTAATACACATAAATTGTCATCGATAGCCGCATCTGTAGTTTCAAAGTGCAGACGTCAATCCTTCGGGTCTTCACTCGTCCCTCACTTGTTGAACATATCGTCACTTAACGGATGGTTATTTTATCAGTAAAGGCGATGTTCTGATGTCTTGAGGTACTCGTTTAAATCTTTAGCTCTACCTATATTTGCATTTGCGGTCCTTTTGATAAGCGCTGAAGTGTAGTTAGTCCACATAGTAGTCGTCGACACAAACATAAATAGGAGCGTGGACACCAACTCTATCGACCCATCTAACAACCGCATGGCGCTTTCTATATAGGTAGGCCAGAAAGAAGCTTAGAAAACTGTGTGGGTGAGTTTCGTAGAGGCGCAAGCAACAGGGAGGTACCTATTGTTCCGTTGTTTGTGGTGGAAAAGTGACGGCACTCTCAAACGGCGTGGGGATGTCGATTTTCTTTTTTTTTAATGTGCTCTCGTAGGCCTCACAGGAAATTTCTCCTATACTATGGAAGTTGCAAAACCGCTGCCGCGCAGGGGAGCGTTCTGCTGCAAAATTTTAATGCGAGAGCATTCTTTGCTTACCGCTGCCTTCATTGGCTTGGCTGCGTACCTGTCTGACCTAGATACGATGACGGTGCAAAAAATAGAATAGAGAAAATTCAGCACACTGCATGGAATTTACACCGGTTCTCCTAATGGTAAGCTACGCTAATACTTGACAAGGGGCGTTGAACTATACGCATGACACGTCAACACGCACTTTCCCTTAATAGCTTTGGACACGTGTAACAGATGAATTTAATGATGATGTAATAGAGTTTGAGTAAAGTGCCTGCGCGCTCTGTGCGATGCATCTCGCATTACTTAGGCAATCATCGTAGGTGTGTTTTGCGGGACTTCGTTTTTCAGCATAGCTTAATAACAGCGGAGACAGAAGCAAGTGAAATGCTGCGATACAATGGTGATGAGGCGAGCCCTCCCATCCCGCCGTGTGAGGCTTTCTATCCCTGTCTCAACTAAGTGGTCGCGAGCGAAATTCGACCCTCTGCCTACTCCCTTAAGGGGCGCGACATTCACGTTGCGTCTACATCATGAAAATCGACTTCTTTCCTTTAGATTTCTTGCTACCTTGCGCACTCACTATGGCCGTTAGCGCACCCTGAGTTTTGCAGAAATCCCCGAGCAGGCAATTCGCACTATTGCTGAGTATTTGTGAGCTGCAGGCGGGAGCTCTCACGTGGCAGCCAGGATATTTGACGTCATGATTGTTGGCGAGGAGAGCTGCGAGGAAAAGGAAGCACGCGTTTTCGTCCGAAGTTTCAGCTATTTACCTGAGAACTCGGTGCTAATACTATGCAGACGCGGTTCTCCTCAGATACGGCGTTTGATAGCTTGCAATGATCATGACTTGTGGAAGGACCCCGTAAGGTGCTCCAGACTATGTAGCTTCTGTCGTGCCTCGATTTTCGCTGCACCGCAATTCTAACCTCTAAATTAGCCCTCTAATTAACCCTTTAAAGAAAAGGAAGCTTTTGCTACAGTTTTTTTTTAGAAAATGCAACCTGTGAAACCGGTAACCTTCCGGACTGCCGCTATCCTATGCTTTCTTTTCTGCAGCGGAAAATAAGCTCGGATGTCCAGTGTTAGCGGGAGGTGACGTTGGCAAGAAGAGCGTTTGGTTGCCGCATCGTTGTTGGCGTCGTCTTGCAATTTGCACGCATGAGACCGGATTCACAAAACCATGCGTATATAAGCAACAAATCCGACGTAGAAAAAAACAATAATAATATCCTGGCATTTTTAGGATATTAAGCAGTGCCATAATGGGAGACTCCGGATTAGTTTTAACCAACTCGGTTTCTTTGGTGTGCACCTAAACCTAAGTACAGGATAGTTTTCTCATTTCTCCCCCATTCAAATGCGGCTGCCGCGGACGGGATGGAAGCAGCGACCTTAAGCTTAGGAGCATAAGGCCATAAGCACTAAGCAACCACGGCGGTTACAAGCACTAGTTATAGTGAATGACATGAGAAAAAGAATGGCTTTGAAAGAGAAACATTCCGCTCGACCAACTCACATAACACGTGTTTGAAGCTGCTGCGTCGGGTCCGCCGACTACCCATTCTTTCTCGCAGGTACTATCCCAAGCCGTCGGCGCCTAGCACACTCAAAAGGCCGAGGAAGATTAGTAAAAGCCTGCGGAGGCCAAGCGAACCAGACAGAAAGAAGTAAGCGTTAGAGTTGCTTCATACTTCGCAACTTTGTTCGCCGTACAATAACTCAAGCAGCCCATGATACTAGAAAGCTATCAAGTTAATCTCATATATGCAATATAGACTTATACATCAGTGTTCTCCTTCGGAGTTCAGCAACGAGTCAAGTGTGTCACTCATTTGCGAAGCAGGCTGCGCTCAAAGCGAAAGCTGTGCTGCCCGATTAGAGACCCTTTCAAGCACCATTATTTTACGTTCTTTCGACGCGTTTCAATAGAATGCCACTTACTGAACCTTAAGAGAACGTCCAGCTCCCAGGAGCGTTTCGGTTCAAAGCTGATGGCACCGTTCAAGGGTTAGCGGTCGACGTATGCAAGTGACGTTAGAGTATTCGTGGGGCAAAAACGTAACGTCTTCGTCGCTACGTACAGTGATAAGTAGCGTAACCATATAGAAATAAAGGTTCGAATGAAGCGCGACAGAAAACAAAGCAGGGATGCGCTGTACACCTCCGGCGCACCGCAACGCAGGAAGGCGACCGTGTCGGTTGGCGTGCCACCAGAGCAGTCGGACTTCACGGAGAGCATGGCCGACATGGAGGAAGAGTTTACGGTGCCCCTCTCTCCGAAGTTGGTCGTCATGTTCGTCATGCACATGAGCGTCATGCTGCTCATGCTCTACTACTTCTATCGATATCTTGGTAAGAGCCTCGCCACCAGATTGCGATCGTTGCCGTTTTGCGTCGCTACGATAGCATACGGCACTGACGCAAATTTAGCATTGTGGTCGCGAAAGAACTATTGTAGTGTGAGATAATATCGTTGCTGATGCGAGTCGTGTTTCGTGGAAGGAATGATGCACTAGCTCTCCTCCAACTCAAAATGTGTTGTTCAGGTACGTATGTAAACGGCGAAAATGCTTTAATTGGAAAACAAGAAATTTCATGACGACGCTTTTTGTTTCCCCGACTAGGAAAACCTATGTTTGTAGCAGGTACAATTTTGATTTAGGTTTTCAAGCGTTTACGAAACCCTCAAATTAAATATTTATCAATGAATGTGAACTAAAAAAATGCGAACTGTGGACCAAATGGGATATCGTAATCACGTAAACCACATAAATATGCTATACCGTATAAAGTGGACAGATATTATGTAGTAATTAAGAGTTTCCGTGTAATTAATACAATTTCTATGTAGTTTGTCAAAAAAATATATTCGTACATTAAAGCTAAATTCCGAGTAAGTAATATCAATTTTCTTCACTTTCCGAATGG
Organism: Dermacentor andersoni; assembly: GCF_023375885.2. NCBI lineage: Eukaryota > Metazoa > Arthropoda > Arachnida > Ixodida > Ixodidae > Dermacentor > Dermacentor andersoni. Next base: position 130,634,200 of record NC_092816.1, read on the forward strand.
GTAGTCTCTAGCAGTTTAGTAAACAAAAATGAGAGTAATAAAACAACTTGTTCCATGCAGCCGGTGATACGTTTATATTTATCTTTTCATTGCACCAAGTTCCATCAAATTCGGTGCAAAAACAACATTCTGATTCAAGGATATTTGTATAGCAGCTACTGGTGCAAAGCTTTCTCCTATCTACGCCCTTCTTTTTTTATCCCTGAAGCCCCGTTATGCACAACCACAAAAATGCAGCATACCATGTGCTCGCCGACGTGCGTGCGTGCGCGTGCTGTGTGTAGATAATACGTGCCGATAAATTACTATCTGGTGCACGAGCTGGCTAGTGCGATTGCGAAAGAATTAAATGCACCCCACAGATGGCATATTCGACCTACACGTGTTTTCACAGTAGCCATTTCTGAACAAAGCCGCGCAGATAACTCTGGCAGTGCGTGTGTCATCTTGAAGGCAGCAGCGTAGACAGTGGTCACACTGAAAATAGTTTTGCGCTCTTGCGTATTGGCCTCGAGCTCCACCACTGGAAAAGCTGGCGCCACCGTCGGCGTGGCGTCCTATTAGGGATCACGTGGACATAGCGGCCGCGTCGGCTGCTTCGGGAGCGCCGAAGCGAGCTGAATACGAGAGTTTAAATTCCCTCGTACGCTGCGGTCCTCATTTAATGGACCTCATTTAATGGCGAGATTCTCCCGCTTCGAGTGTCTCCTTTACAATGCTTGAAAGCCCTACAATAGGCAGTGGCTGCCTTTGAGGGCGCGCAACATGGTAGGCTACTGTTCGGTGCCGCAGTGCCGGACGTACGCAACGGAACCCGGTGTCAGCCTTATTCACACGTAGCCGCAGGACAAGAAGCTACGTGAAGCTTGACTCGCGAAACATCAAACCGGCAAACAGTCATCGGCTACAACTCGGTTATGCAGCAAGCACAGACACGAGGAAAATTTCTGCTACGGCGACGGGTCTGCGATGTTCGGTAAACGCGCACTGCGACCCTCGCCCCAGTCCGCTGCCCGGCTAATGTCATGACGGTTTGGTCAAGGGAGCGGTAAGAAGCACATTAAACAAAAGCATGGCATATGGTCATGTTTGTGTTATGAATTAATGCATTGGATTAAAAAAAAAGCAGTAGGAAATCGCACGCTGAGAACACCGATACACATACAGTGCGACGCAACTCGAGAAATAATACTGAAACGTCCAAGAATTTAGAAGAAAAAAGAAGATTGAATCGTCGCGACGGCACATGACATCGTAGGCGTCGAAGTCTCTACAATGAAATTATTTTTGAACAGGTCTGATAGCGCCCACGCAACATTGGTTGCTTGCATACTGTCAAATGCTCATATTCGGCGACCTAAAGCTCATGGCACGATACGAAAACGCGTACACGGCGAAAGCGAAACAGTGCGCGGACAAGCATGCAGACGCGCAGTCGGTCGCTGCAAATCTGTGCGATCGCTGCATTGAGGCTTCATTCTATTACGCTCCGTTTAGTTATACAAACACTATAAGAACATATTTAGCATAGTTTGCTCTCAGCGTTTACCTACCTTTCACGCAAGAAGCCGGTTCGGGAGACTCCATCGCGGCGACCGCGCGCAGTGGCGTTCACTGTACGTATTCGGTGAAGAGATAGCGTCTGTAAACGATTCTGTGCTTTAAGTTTGCCCAAGATTATTATTTCGACAGTACAAAACTTCTTTCGTTTCGAAAGTACTTACAGAAATGTCTGGGAGAGCTCGCGCGTGGTGTTTTCAGTGAGCGCTGACAGCAAAACCTATGAGGAGCGCGCCGCGTGATCCCTCATACTACGCCAGCGAGGCGGTTCCGATAGATGGCGACTCCGCAACTCCTCGCCGCCAATACTATCGCCTTTCGCTACGCTTCTTGCCGTTTAACGTTGCTGGCACGCCGTGCTCTCCGCGCTCGCGTGGTAAAATTATGGCATGCTCTTCGTTAGCCTGAAGTGCGCTTCAACGGCGAAAGTTTGCAATAGCCAGTGATCCTTAGTCTTTGCTGTAGAAGGTTTATTCCCCGCAATTTTTTTCTGGAGCTTTAATGGCGAAAGTTAACATATGGACACTCCAGGCGCATTTCTGCCGTCGCCCTCGCCATCGTCGTGACGTTCGTTCCGTGTGAAGTCCAAGGGCGATAACACGGTCACCGCAGGTCGTACGCTGTATGTGCGAGTGAAAGCGCGCGAGGGTAGGGAGCGATCGCTGCTCAATGTGGCGCGCGCTCAGAACGAAAGGGGAGAACAAAGGCTCCCCCTTTCATCTTCCCTTGCGCGAAATGCCGTGAGGGGTCGGAGGGAGGGAGGGAGGACGGCGTTGTGCTCGGGCAGCAAATGCTTGTTTCGCGACAGGGCGGAAGGGGAATTGACGATCGCGGCTCAATCTTATGGTCGATAGGGAGGAAAGCGGGGAGGCAGCGTGGAAAGGAGGGGGCGGCCTCGACTCTGCAAACAAATGCATACTTTGCACGGCTTCGCGCGCCGTATCTTCAAAGGGATCTGCAGACGTCTCATACCGTTGTGCGCGCTGTGTTTTCGCCACTTTTGAGTTGAAGCGATCGACAGCACGAAGGTCACTTCGCTCGCTGCTGCTGCCGCGCTTGAACAAGCGTTTTGACAGCGTGCGTCCGCGCTCATCGAGTGTGATTTGTTCATGTTCGCTTGTGGCGCTCTGACACCGTGCTTGATAATTCAGTTACCAAGCGAATGTGTCCAATTTGAGACGGCCGATAAAACTAATATCCTTACTTCGTGCAGCTGTTTACTAATCTGCTATCGCAATCGATGCTCTGCCTCTCGGCCAAAACTGTGACAGTTTTCGGTTAAGACGGTAAAGTAGTTAATTTATGTGCTCGTGTTTGACCATTGTTCTACCTTTGCTTAGAAGCTCGTGAAATTTTCTCTCGAGACAATTAACAGAGCAAGCTGAACATATTCCTTGGGGTGGGCAGCGCAACCCGGACGAAGAACAAACGGAAGTGGGCGATACTAGTGTATACGAGCGCTGGTATCGTCCACTTCTTGTTGTCCTTCGCCCGGATTGCCCACCCCAAGGAATATATTGATTGACCTAATTCATTAATTTAGGCTTCGTGTCAGGCATCAGTACACGAGCTTAATCTTTTCGAGAGCAATTATATTGCAAGAAATCTGGTAACCGCCTAAGACAAGTCAACCATCTAATGTTTCCTGGCTTCGAGTAACATATCCCCCATTAATCAGCGGCGTTTCTGATCAGCGGTTCCGTTAATACTCAGAAATGTGCTCGCAAATGCTGTCGCAGCAATTCCCTTACATATGGGCGTGACATGCAGTGTACTTCATTGTCGTCCTCTTCGCGTTGGCATCGGCGGCAGCTCTGATCTCCTGCCTGGAACCTCTCGTCAGCCGAATCAACATCGGGACGTCGAAGTATGTGGTCATTTTTCGTATAGCGGCGACAGTGCCTCAAAAAACTTTGTTTCACAGGAGCCGTCAACGTCGGATAGCAAGCATAATGTATTGAAGTATAGGAGTGCACGCAGCTGTTTCGTGCATTTAGCTCCGTTATTCTCCTTCTACTTTATAATTTTCATCCAGACACTTTATTTGCCAGGTTGTGTTGATGGTGAACAAGCAACAGTAGTTAAACTGTTGTTCACCAAACGAACTCTCTATTTGGCGAACTCGTGCCCGAAAGAAGAGTAACATTCCGACTACGAAACGTTAGTGACGAACACAATCGTAGGTCGCCGAAACCTTATCTACATGTCAAGTGCGCCGGTTATCTATGCATGACTCATTGTACATCGCATTGTGATCACTGATGCTCACGTACGTTCCAGAATGCACAGCACTATACACATCGCTCACGCAATCTGATTAGACGAGATTAGACCAAACGAGAATCACCGACTACTTTCGAGAAAGTTCAGAAGCGTGTAGGTGCGCCTAAACCCCGAGCGATAACTCTGTAACAGTGGTTAGCCGGTGAAACTCGATCACCGGAGAAAGGCAAACAATGCACGCGTGTCAATATTACAACACTGTGAAACAATTTAGGTACCCGCCAATGTGATGCAATTTACCGTCATTTTGCAGTAATGCGCATAGGTACCCGAGCCTGTCGAACCATGGCGACTCAGAATTCAATGCAGCGCTACTGAGAGCTATCAAAACAAAGCGAAGCGATTATCCCAAAATACCGTTCTAGTGATAGCACTGCAAGGAGTTGCGAAGAAGTTCATAAAATGTAATGCTGAAAGCTAAATATTTAAGGTGCCCTGCTGTTGCCCGTGAAGCTGTGTTCACTGGTGGTCTCAGCGCACTCAACTTTTCCTACCAGGAGAGTCGCGTTCCCACCCTCGTGCGCGGTAAATGCTGTTGCGTGGACCATATTAGTAAACACGTTGTTGCTATCATTCTATCCATTCATCATGCATTCTACTCACTCTTGTTTTTCAGGGTTCCCAATAAGTTCCCAACTTGCTTCCAGACGCCCATGGAGGTCAGGCAGGTGGCGCTGCTGGCGTTTGGTATCTTCGTGGCAATAGCCTGGTTCTTGCTGCGACGCAACGACACATTCGGCTGGATCCTGCAAGACGTGCTGGGCGTCGCATTCTGCATAAACATGCTCAAGAGCTTCCACCTTCCCAACTTGAAGGTACTCAGCAACGTTACGGTTGAGCATGTAAATGCGTAAGCAAAGCGGGGATATTTCATCTGGTCACAACAGTCGATGCGAAGTGCAAGACCCACTTGGCCCGTGTATCCGGGTCACCCACGGCCAGTCTGCACTAATCACCCCTCGGCAATCGTGTCTTCAATACAAAACACTCGCAACCAATCCTCCGCGCGCACTATCAATTTACAGAAAGATATGTCACAGCTACATTAATTTTCCAGAGGAAAAGTGGAAAGTCACCTATCAATAGAAAGGTCAGGTAAGGAGACAAAACCTCTCCAATGCTATTCACTGCATGCTTAGAAGTTTTTAAGCTATTAGACTGGGAAGGCTTAGGAGTGAGGATCAATGGCAAACATTTCAATAACCTTCGGCTTGCAGATTGCGTTGTCCTGTTCAACAACCCAGGAATTGAGATGGTACAAATGATTTTGGACCTTAACTGATAAAGTGCAAGAGTAGGGTTGAAGATCATTCTGGAGAAGACAAAGGTAATGTTCAAAAGCCTGGCAAGGGAGCATGAATTCATGGTCGTTAGTCAGCCTCTAGAGTCTGTACAGGAGTACGTTTATCTAGGTCAATTACTCGCAGCGGTCGCTCTCCATGAGAACGAAACCTGCAGAAGAATAAGAACTAGTTGTGTTACCAACGGCAGGCTTACCAAAACCTGATTGGGAGCTAACCACTGTCCGTTAGAAACAAAAATGTACAATCGTTATATTCTATATATACCGGTGCTAACATATGAGGCAGAAATTTGGAGGTTAACAAAGAAGCTCTAGCACATGACCGCGCAAAGAGCGATGGAACGGATATATGTTAGGCATAACGTTAGGAGACAGGAAGAGAGCGGTGCGGATGAGACAGGAAGCGGAGACAGCCCATATTCTAGTTGACATTACGAGAAAATAATGGAGCTGGGCAGGCAATGTATTGCGTAGGGAAGATAACTGGTGGGCCATTAGAGTTGCAGAATGGGTGATAAAGAAGGAAAGCGCAGTCAAGGACGGCAGAAAACTAGGTGGGGTGATGAAATGAGGAAATTTGTAGGCGCAAATTGGAATCACCTAGCGCAAGACACGGTTAATTAGACATCGCTGGCAGAGGCCTTCGTCCAGCGTATGGCATAAATAGACGATGATGATGATGATGATTATGATGATGATGATGTCACAACAAAGGCTGCGAATTGTTTCACTTCTCTCACCTAGAAAAGAAAACCATGTGCTTTTAAACAGTTCGGTGTAGGAAGAAACACGATGGCATTTGGAACGTGAACTGGACTAAAAAATATATATCATTGAAATATTCCTTTATCTTGAGATATATTGTGTAGAACGCACATATGGTAGTAGCCAATGTTCAACGGATAGCTTAATAATCGGGAGATGCGGACATTGCCTGCATGACATATTGCAATTTTCAGGTGGCTACTTTAAAGGACTCACTTATTACTGTTTTAAATACTCAAATAGAGGGATCAGGAAACACTTATTCAACGTACGCATAGTAAGGAAACGTTGCCGATTTGTCGTAGAGATTGCGGTAAACATGTGAGCCAAATATCGTAATGCGTGAAGCAGGTAATTTGCAATCACGCCTCAAAACATAAAAAAAAAACTCGCTTTCTCTTCCGCAATGTGGTCATGCAGCGTCATCGCAAGCCGCTGGGCCCACCCACGCTAATGGCTGGTTTCGTGATTGTGAGAACGTTCGCAGCAATACATATTCGCTAATCTTGAGTTAAATAATCGAAGCATATATGTGTCATCATCATCATCAGCAGCAGCCTGGCTACGCCCACTGCAGGTAAATTGCCTCTCCCATACCTCTAAAACTGCCCCCGTCATGTCCTAATTGTGGCCATGTTGTCCTTGCAAAATTCTCAATCTCATCCGCCTACCTAACTTTCTGCTACCCCCTGCTACGCTTCCCTTTTCTTGGAATCCAGTCCTATAACCTTTAATAACCATCGCTTATCTTACCTTCTCTTGGAATCCAGTCCGTAACCTTCGGCTATCTTACCTCCTTATTACATGCCCTGCCCATGCCCATTTCTTTTTCTTGATTTCAACTAAGATGTCATTAACTCGCGTTTGTTCCCTCACCCAATCTGCTCTCTTCTTATCCCCCTTAACGTTACACCCATCATTCTTCTTTCCATAGCTCGTTGCATCTTCCTCAATTTAAGTAGAACCCTTTTCGTAAGCGTCCAGGTTTCTCCTTAGATGAGTACTGGTGAGACATAGCTGTTACACATTTCTCTCTTGAGGGATAATGACAACCTGCTGTTCATGATCTGAGAGTGCCTGCCAAACGCACAATTCTTCTGATTATTTCAGTCTCTTGATCCGGATCCGCAGTCACTATCTTCCCTGAGTAGATGTATTCCCTTACCACTTCCAGTGCCTCGCTACCTATCGTAAACTGCTGTTCTCTTCCGAGACTGTTAAACATTACTTTAGTTTTCTGCAGATTAATTTTTAGACCAACCCTCCTGCTTTGCCTGTCCAGGTAAGGGAGCATGCATTGCAATTGGTCCCCTGAGTTACTAAGCAAGGCAATATTATCAGCGAATCGCAAGTTACTAAGATATTCTCCATTAACTCTTATCCCCAATTCTTCCCAATCCAGGTCTCTGATTACCTCCTGTAAACACGCTGTGAATAGCATTGGAGAGATCGTATCTCCCTGCCTGACGCCTTTCTTTACTGAGATTTTGTTGCTTGATTTATGGAGGACTTCGGTGGCTGTGGGGCCGATATAGATATCTTTGAGTACATTTACATACGGCTCGTCTACACCCTGATTCCGCAGTGCTTCCATGACTGCTGAGGTTTCGACTGAATCAAACACTTTCTCGTAATCAATGAAAGCTATATATATATAAGGGTTGATTATATTCCGCACATTTCTCTATCACATAATTCATAGTGTGAATATGGTCTATTGTTGAGTAGCATTAACGAAATCCAGCCTGGCCCTTTGATTGACAGAAGTCAAAGGTGTTCCTGATTCTATTTGCAATTACCTTAGTAAATACTTAGTAAAGATATGTGTATCCGATCTCAAACAAAAAATAGGAAAACAGTTAAACATTGTCTCATTTTTGAACTGCCGGTGACACATGACAATTGCGCGTAGCTGCGTAGGCTGCGCGTGGCCTGTGAGATAGCAGCGGTTGAGCTGCGCAGCGAAGCCTGTACCGCCGCTGCCACGGGAGGCCGCGGCGCCTCGATGTCATCGCCGCCGAGACACCCAATTTCTTTTCTTTTTTTTGGGGGGGGGGCTTTGACCCTGTGATTCTTTTCCCCTTTGTAGCTTCCAACGCCCTAGCGAGGACGGAAAGAGAGACAAAGGTGATTATCGGTGCACCAACTCCGCGCATACTTGAAGGAATCGAAAAACTTCGCGGCTAGGAATTCGTGGGACGAAGGTCGTGAATAGTGAGGCCATTCTGTGATTAGTTAAAAAATTGTTTAGGGCCCCTTAACACACGCTTGAAATTTCGAAGTTGAGGCCAGGCACTAGTGAACGGGGAAGTTCGTCTGTTTACCATAATCCAAGACTAGCACCAGTTTACGGACATTGGTCCTTAAAATGTGCTACGAAATACATTGGTGTTGTAGTTGGGTTTCCCAAAAGCCTGCTCTTGGCAGTTAGATACACCACACTGCATTTTTTTTTTTAGTTCTCGAGGTGGATATTTCGTATCGGTTTGGTGCTGGTCTTAGAATTTCGAACTGAAGAAAACGGCAGATTGGGCGAGTTAGTGGTTTTCCATAACGTTTAAAAGCGGCGCTAAAACTCGCCGTCTGTGTACCATGCTCTATTCTGTTGTCCGGTGTACGTTTTTAGCGCTGTTCTTAAACATTTTAGAATTTCGGTTGAGCCGCATGCGTTCAGTATTCCCTCTGCTTCAATGTCTCATTTGAAACGTATGTGTTGCAAATCTATTGAAGTTAATTACTGGATGATTTGATTAGATAACTAGACATTGCAATTTCTTGTACAGAATCTTCCCGCTCCTGGAAAAAGCACTTAGAATGCTATCTGCAACATGACATACAAGAAAATTCTATTCGAACAAAATAATCCGAGGACACTTAAGCCGTTCTTTTGAGTTCCGAATGCGAAAGCATTAATGCCCAATTGAACGCCGCTGAGGTGTCTTTCGAGTTTTGCGCTGCGAGCAAGCTACCATAGCGGTACGTGCTGCACGAGCCAGCAAGCAGCAGCAGACTGTGGTGCCAACGCCGCTGGCCGCCGGCGTCCTGCGCGACGAGAGACCGAGGACGCAGCAGCGGCCACCAAGGCCGGCAGGCCCACGCAGCAGCTACGCCCAGTGGGGGGTGAGAGAGAGACACTCCGCGCGCCGCCTTTCGAGAGCGAGGCGCGCGCTTGTGACGTGGTGTCGCGGCGATGCCCTCTACCCTTACGCAACACCTGGCGCGCTGTTGCGGCAGCAGATGTCCCGTTTCGCTCACTCTGCTCCGTCGAGGCGCGCTCGTGACGTGGCGTTGCAGCCAATGGGAAATTATGTGCCGGTTACCTGGTACAGACACCGGCTATTTCGCTCCAGGGGCCATTTGATGTATTCGCATCAAAAAGGGAAAAAGAAAGACGTGACCTATCCTCCGTCACGCCTTTTTACATGCATACAAATCATACTCTTGAGAATGCGCCCCATAGCAATGAAAGTACCCTCCTAGACCCGTTATCCCTGCCAAATGAGTGTCGGCTGTGCTGCATGCACGTCTGGCTTTGCAATGTGCTGAGAAGAGCACTGCTATACGTAGTTTCTCTTTGATAGTATCAAGCGCCATGCGCGACAACTCGCCGCACCTTGCCCTTTATTATGCGCCAGAGAAGCCGGTGCTACAGCCACAGATTTCGATTCCCGCATTCAAGAGGCACTATTTTTGCTCACACCGACTCTTCTCATGTTCTTTTACTCTTTTCCTTTTTTTTTCTGCTCTTGCAGCTCCTTTCGCTGCTGCTGAGCCTGCTGCTCATCTACGACGTCTTTTTCGTGTTCATCACGCCATTTCTGCGTGCGGTAAGAACACTTGGCGTTGCAGCCACAACATTTCTGTGTTCCTGTGCGGTACTAGTTCCATATTCCGCCATGCAGCTTCATACTAGAGCGCGAAGTCATGGGAGCTTGCGTAGCTCCTGTGGGCGCGAACGCGAATATCGGACCGTATTAGATATCCGTAGGGAAGTTGTTTTTTTGCCGTGGCAATTACACGGACACTGGAGGCGCTTTCACGCTGTCGCAGCCATGTTGCTATACTAGGCGTGACGGCCCATGCGTGGCCAGTGCGCCGAGTGTTGGAGGTCACGTCATCTGTTGCAGGGGCGAAGGCGATCGTGTCAAGGCGAACCGACGAGGATGCTGCATCGATGTGCGAGCGTCACGTGACATTTTGAGTTCTCGGAGGCGCAGCACAGTGAAATACTAAATTGAGCGGTAGCCCGGAGCGTTCGGCTTGCGGTAGCGGGGAGGCCCGCTCCCCGCTGGTCCTGCTCATTATCCCAGCCTTGTTACCGCTTGTGCTCACATTTATCGACTACGCTCACATTTATCGACTATGGCGAACCGGGCCAATTGGAACTTCATGTCAGCAGCAGCGAACGTTCAATTTGCTGCAATTTAATCTGCGAGTAAAAGTGTGACCCTTAATTATTTCATATGGTATTCTACTGTGGTTCGCCCTTCGAGCGTAACAGCGACTTTTTTTTAACCACTTGAACCTGGAAGCGAGGCCACGTGATTTCAGGAAATGTAGCGCTATCCTTGAAAACTGGTAACATTGATTTATCGACTACGACGTCCGGCACTAATTTATTGACAGGTAAAAGCAAGTCATTTACCTTACGGTAGAATTTCGTGCCTAATGCGTGGTAACATTTTGCGTCAGTTTATAGTACACCACTCTGACTAGTTGCTCTAGGAAACCCCGTGTATATCTTTCTTGGTGTATTCGTCGCAATATCAGCCATGAACACCCATTTTACTAAACAAGCGGACAGGAAACTATTATACCCGTGACGAAAGATAAGTCACTAACCATGCGACGTGAACTAATTAGTCTGTCGACTGTTAGCGCGCCTACGAAGCTTTGTTTCCTCCCTGGTGAACCACGCGGTAACCTTTGCGCGTGCCGCACCTGGTGCGACAATCGATCTCTTTCCAACGGCGTGCAGAATCGCGAGAGCGTGATGGTCGAGGTGGCCAAAGGAGGCAGCGTCATGGAGACGCTGCCCATGGTCATCAAATTCCCTCGGGTCGTGCGAGGCCCCTACCAGAAATGCTTCCTGCTCAAATTCTCCATCCTGGGCCTCGGCGACATCTTGGCACCAGGCGAGTAACATCAGTTGGACAAAAAAAAAAAAACAGGCTATGCACCCATGGCTCGCTACACGAACCTTTTTGATATTGCGCCCCACACGAATGCGGCCTCCGCGGCCGGCAATCGAGTACGCGACCACGTGTTAGGCTGCGGCAAGCCATTGCCACTCGGAGATCGCAGTGAGTTTCCCGAAGACAATGTTAGTGTGGAGCGTACTTGGCGATCTATAAAACAGACATTACATGCGCAGGCGACAACGGATGCAAATGAATGTGTGCAATTGAGTTTCTCAGAGACGCTTCGCTGTGAAGTTCATTCGCAGAGCCTTGTTCTTTCTACTTGTTGTTTCAAGTGAGAGCTGTTGGTGCGCCGCTATGTCTGTTTTACGCCTACACATATGGTGAGAATCCGGCTTTCGCTCGCTCATGTCCAGTTTTAATTTGGGAGCTCAGAACCGGTACGTCACGGAATTGCAGCAAGCGCATAAAAGAGGTTACAAATGCAAGCTTCCTATGAAGACCAGGGCTTCGCAGTCCTCGGAAGGGACAAGCTGCTTTTTCTTACAGGGAGAGAAGTGGATAGATCAGAAATTACCTGCCTAACAAAGCTGACAGCTTTTACGCTCTAATCATTGCATATCAGCCAATAACAGTAATAACTATTCGCTTATTTGTGGTGTTTAGCGACAGTCTGCTTTCTTGTGTTTCATCGCAGGTCTCCTTTTGTCCTACTGCCACGCATTCGATCTTCTTGCCCTTGGAAAAAGATTCTACTTTTACATTTCGAGCGCTTGTAAGTAGTGGGCTCATTCCTAAACACTACCACGTATGGCGTTGTCGCAGCTGTGACTTTGATTGATTGTCGCAAACATATACTTGTTTGATATATCGCTTTATACAACACTTTGTAGATGTTGAGCAAAACGAGAACAAGGTGAAAGCAGGAGCAAACGTTTCGACAAGTGAACTTGTCTTCTTCAAGGTCTTGAAGCCCCGCCTTGAGGAAGACAAGTCAACTAGTCGAAACGTTGGCTCCTGCTTTCACCTTGTTCTCGTTTTGCTCATCGTCTTGAATTTCCATCTCCCGCCTTCCCCGTGTTTTCCCTGGACTTTGTAGATCTGTATGACATGTAGGTGGAACACTATCGTCTGCTTGAACAGTCTTCTTAACCCTGCATAGTGGAGCACTGGCTGCAAGATAAATTTATTTTTCACAATTACACAGGCAACTGTTTTGATCTCTTTGGGTTGTCGATACACCAAGGTTAACAAAAAGCTGACACGTGAAATGCGCTTACAAAGCGGTGAAAATACTTACACGTCGTCGCAGCTTGAACCATCTCTCATGATATTGAGGCACACCTGAGCGCCGTAACAGGAAAGTAATATTTTGGGGGGCAGGCACCCTTTTCGTCAGATTACCTCTCTCTCTGGCTTACTCTTCCCAGATAGGCAGACTTTGTCTCCTAAGCGATTACATGAATCAGAATTATTGGCATCATGTGCGCTTGTTTGTGATGGCCGTGGAAACCACAGAAGGCTCGGCACAAGTATGTCGCGTTTATCGTTCAAGTACAACCACGCAAATACTGTGCTGCAAGGTTTACGGGCTTTCAAGAATCATTAAAGCAAGACGTAAAGAAGGTCATATGAATGTAGACCTACACTATTGCTCAAAAAACAGATGGCTTACACATGTGACTTTAATGAACTGCAATGAACAAATCAAAGCGAAAAGACACATTCGAAGGTCAATTAATGTAATTTCAGTAACACTTGTGGCATCAGCCGACATTGCTGTGCTTCACAGAGATTTACTCTGCACACAGTTTGTGTCAGTTCGCAGTAAGCTTCAGATTGATAAGCATACGCCAACATGGTCAACGAGTGGTTACAAATTAGAAGAACATATTACTGACAAGCCATTTATCATTTAAAGGGAACGTGATAGCTTACTATTGCCACTAAATCATAAGTTTTGCAGAAAATTACAGGCCGCAAAACAAACCTTGGAAATAGCAAATGACTTTTTCGCAGTAGTCACAACAGCTGTTCACAAGTATTTTTGTCTTGTTGATAGCAACAACGTGTTCACTCGCACTGCAGCTCACTTCGTGTAATAGCCTAGAAATGTACTGGTATTATTTCTAAATACGTCAAAACGAATGGTTTAATTAAAGAAGGTCCTCCTCTGAGAGACCCATTGCCAGTTCTTGTTCCCTTTCTTTCTTGGTGGAAAGCTAAGTATTGGCTCTTTTTTTAACCGAATATGTAGGTCCAGAGAAAACAGTTTTTGACTACGCTACGTGAAATATAGTTGGTTCGATGTACCATACGCAGCGTTCTTCACCATGGAACTTACTATGCGCATGTATGGCCCTGATGCCTTCTGGGGACTCCCAGAAATCAGCAAGTCAACACTGGGGTGTGAACTGCCGTGAGGACAAACATTGTAGTGTTTTCCCCGCGTGTGGTGCCATAGTTAAGTCTGTTGTCCACAGGAAAGCATGAGCTGTTGTCGAATAACATGCCCTTAAACGGATTTTTCGCTTGTCCTGTTTCTGCAGCCTACGGCTTGGGCATGGTGGCCACCTTCGCTGCGTTGGAGCTGATGCACAACGCGCAGCCGGCGCTACTCTACCTCGTGCCCTTCACGATCATCCCCACGGTGACCACGGCTTGGTTCAAGGGACACCTGTTCGCCATATGGAACGGAGTCAAGGTGCTCCGTAGCGTTCCGACTTTAGTTTCCTGCGGCGTGTCTTGCCACAGTGCCATTTATTTGCATAGTGCGAGGACATATATATATATAGTTGCTGCTGAAAGTATAGGGGACTGACTTGGAAAAATTTAAGCAGACTCAATTTCAGTTGACATTTGCGTAATGCGAAGCATGCTTGGTTCGCTAGGAAATAGTTGTTGTGAATCATATCGGATTTCTGCAGCAAACGGTTAATGATTTAGCGACGTGTGTATCCTACGGACCTGTCTGTCCATAGAGCGGATCCCAGCTAACGTTATCCAAGTTATTCAAATAAAAAGAGGCCTTGCGAAAACATGGTGCAAGATAACGTTTTAAGGCGTACGGTATTCGGTCCTCCGACTTTGAGGCCCGAGTGCCGTATATCTAATAACTGTGCATTCAACAATGTACGTTTCCTTTTTGTTCGTTCGCACCTTGGCGAACGTTAGCTGGGACCTACGGTATATATATATATATATATATATATATATATATATATATATATATGCACTTGTAGGTTGAGGATACACGTAGAAAAAAGCTGATGCTTTATTTCCTACGTTTCCGCCGTGGTCCGGCATTCGTCAGGAAATACATGAAACGGTAAGGCATTGTGCCTAAATACGTACATGGCATAGGGAAGACCCCTGTGCTCTTATTCACTGCCAATACACATAGCTGTTGTAAGGAGCTCTCACTCGTGACAAATCAACAGTACATAAAAAAAAAACATGTGCGACGGGATGGCTGAAAATAGGTCCGCAAAGTAACTCTATATAAACAAAAACAGGATTTACAGAAAAGATGGCACGTGGTTAAAACAGAAGAAAAGAGAAAAAGAAAGAGAAAGAAAATGCGCGACGAGATGGTTTTGAACAGGTTCGTAAGGCACACATTAATTTTGCACTCGACTTTGGCATCAAACAGTTAGAATCTTCACTCTGCTTGACGCATCAAGATGGGCTTTTAATGCATGTCCATATCAGAAAGACCACTTACGCCAGAATTCTTAGAACGTACCTTGTGTCGTCGTTTACATATTACAAGAGAGAACTTCGACTAATCTGTTCTGCGGAAAAATTGGAAAGATAGAGGAACTTGAACTCCCCCACGCAGACTTTCACGTAAAGTAATGCACTTAATTAATTGCTTGTAATCCGTTGAAATTTCTGGTAGTGTTGTAATTATTCAAAAAGGTTATTTATTCGGCAGCGCTCATTGTAATTCAATTACTTTTTGCCGTAACCAATTACATGTGACAAGTTTTATTAAAGAAACAAGATGTAACAAGCGACGCTATTTTCAACATTCGAATTTGGCATCACCTACACATAGAGAACATGGCGTTCGGCCTCTGGTGACAATTTCCCATTTCTATGTGGCACCACCGCCACTAAGTCAGAAAGTTAGTCTTCAGTAAGTTTATACTTGGCTTTTGCCATTGTCCGGTGTTCGCACGTTACAAGGTTTTCATATGTTAGAATA
Organism: Dermacentor andersoni; assembly: GCF_023375885.2. Taxonomy (NCBI): domain Eukaryota; kingdom Metazoa; phylum Arthropoda; class Arachnida; order Ixodida; family Ixodidae; genus Dermacentor; species Dermacentor andersoni. The sequence continues at coordinate 130,649,462 of NC_092816.1, forward strand.
CCGCCCCTTCCTCCAGCGACCACATTGAGGGAGTTTTCAGTGTCGCTGCCAGAAGTCTTCCCAAGAAATCCGCAGAAGACGACTGACGAGAATTTGGAAACGCAATTTTGAAAAGTTAACCTAAGCAATGTGGGAATGGCCGCAGAAGCCACACTGACAAGGAGAGTCCAGCTCTTTCTCTTTACTTAATTTATTAAATAGCAGCAATAGCTGAAAGGAAAATAACCTAAAAGTGATAAAGAACTTTCTAGTAATTATTGCGCTATTTCGTGGGATAGTAATCGGTCCATTGTAATCAATTACATTTTTAAACGAAGTAATCGTAATTCGCTACTGCTTTTCTGTAGCCTGTACAACTGGGCACCCTCCTGACTATAGCATAAACCTAAACGGAAACCCATAGAGATTCCTCTGAAACGAAGCCCTGAAGTTGAAGAAAAGTTCGACCTGGTTCGAAGATGAAACCTTCCGAAGACCGTAGATCGTAGTAGTTTGAATAGCACCCGCCTCGGAATTCGTTTCCGGACTGGACGCTCTTCCGCCTGAGTTAACCGGGAGGCTAGCAGATTGCGGAGGGAGGCCTGAATTTATCGACCACTCGAAGTACCGGCACACTGAACATGGCGAATCGGTTCTGCGAGAATGGGAATGGAGGGAGAAGTTTCATAGGAACGGAAAAATTTTCATTCACCTAAGTGTGGCGTTTCTAGAAATAATTTTGCTTAAAATTTAGTTCAGGAATTTAGTTTTTTGGGGCCCTATAGCGTAAAACTATTCCAACATATTTCTATTCCAATCTCCTGACGTCAAATTTGCGTAACCGCCAACGCAAGCACCGGGCGGTCACCCGCAGGGTTGTCTGAACAGACCAATCAAACGCTCTCCTCGTTCATAGCAGGTCACTTTTGTTTGCTTGAAAAACGAATAACATTGCCTACACTGGACGGCTTGTCGCATCTAATTGGCTGACAAGAGGCGAGGAGAACGCTCAAGTGGAGAGGGATTCGATGGGGCCGAGCCACTGCACTGAAAGTCGATAACCGGACGAAGAGGGTGGTGCCGGCGTCTACGATTGGTCGGCTTTCCCTTACTTAGCTTGCGGTGGCTGGTTGAAAATCGCGGCGGCATGCAACGGAAGCTCAAGAATGACGCTAAAACGGACCCTCAGCAAAGAAGAGTTGGCAGAATGCGGGGGTAAACGTGCCGAAAGTGCTCGATAACGTTACACGGCCACGCAAAAAGCTTTATTATACGCAAATACACCCATGCTCTCCGGCAAGTGCGAGTAGCCAGCGTCTGAGCGATCGGCGGCAGCCATCTTTTATTCCTTTCGGAACGGGGCAGCCTGCGGCTATTCCGAAGAAAATTCAGTTTTGTTCAGCATATTAATGCATCTTTATCGCATACACGTCACTTTGACGCGGCGAGTCCTTGCGGTTTTGTGACGTCGCGTGACAGGCAGGTGAAGTGGGTGCAGCCCGAAAACTTTTTACCAATAGCCGAGGGCTAATGGCGAAAAGGGGTCGAATCAGAAATAACTGTTTTTCTTTTTTCCGTGAAATCATGCATAATCGGTGTGTACACATCATATCAGATGGGGAGGTATCGCGGTTATCGTGACGTCGCGTGACAGACAGGTGAAGTGGGGGTGGTCGAAAAAAGTTTTTGACCAATCGTGGAGGGCTGATAGCAGAATTGGAATAGAAAAGTTTGGAATAGTTTTACGTTATAGCGCCCTTGCATCGAATATCCGGGCTACATTTTCTAACCTGAACCCACCCAATATTGCAAAGGTTTTACCTGTAGCCTCATGCTACTCCAGTGTGGATTACAATTCTTATTTTTCAAGAAATACATTTTTACAGGATAATGACAACGTTCACCGCAAACTAGCAGCTGGCAATGAGTACTGTTTAGGTTCATAACCTTAAGTAGCTCATCCCTCAAGAAATTCCGGTAATATAGCAAGCTTTGCTTTTAATGAGTGTTTTGCTAGAGAAATCGGTGTACGGTGTCGCAGTGCCGATGCAGTAAGAAGGCTGACGCTGCCGAAACGCCCGAGCAACGCGCTGCTTATTCGGAAACGCCGAGAGTGACGAAGTGGGACCACATAGAACAGCGTGCGCCAAGTCCTAGCGAGTGTACACGATGGCAACTTAATCAGTGCGTATAATCACCCAATGCCTGTTTGCGTTTACCGAAGTGCGGCTCGGAGGCCCCTTTGTGCGGGTAACGTACTGTTGGAATCGCACCGCTGGCCCGAGTTGTTGGGGTCTCGGTGCTGACGCCCGTTATTGCCAATGGGTCGCAAGCCCCAAGGGTAGCGTTGGCCTGGCGGCCTGGGGCACTGGAAGCATCCGAAGGTCCCGGCAAAGCATGAGAAGACTGGTAACAGAACAACTTGTTTATTCTAACATAGCAAAAGAGCGGCCGGTCAGGTCGACCGAAGTGGAGAGACGGGAGAGCACGTAACTCAACAGTACAAATCGGAGCCTCTCTCTTGGCGTCCGGGGGCAGCTGCTCTTATACTCCCGGCGTCGCGGTCCAAAAGGGAAGGAGGGAAGGTCACGGGATGAAGGTCACGGGACGGCGCAGCAGGAGCCCACGACGGCGCGAACTGTCGGGCCGAGAGACCTGCTGAACCGAGTGTAGTGACGCATTGCCAACCGCCCACACGACGGCGCGATCGGTTGAGCCGAGAGACCTCCAGGCTCCTCATTCGGGGAACTCCGCTCCCCGGCTGCCGCGCTTTGACAAGCGAGGGCACACACACACACACGCACACACGAAGACACGTGGCACTGAAACACGCCTGGACACGCTTGGCGGGTAGGCGTTGCGGCGGCGTCGAACAGGCCAAAATGTCCGCCGTTTTGAACAAAGCCCCGGCGTCCGTTGCATCCGCGCCGGCATTACCGCGCGTTGTAGGCGAAACGTAACAGACCGCCCCGCCGGGGGAAGGAGATCCCGATGGTCAGGGGACTGCATCCGCTGTCCGGAGGGATGTCGCTCGATGATGCTCATAACCGAAGTTGGGCGTCCTTGGGCGTTTCTTGAGCGCAGCGCACAGAGAAGGCCTCGTTCTCACGTTCAGGTGCACACAGGACACTGCAAAGTGACTTCGGGAGAGTTGACATTTTTGTTCTCGTTTCCGGCAAGCGTTAGAACCACGCCAAAAGTCAACCGCTCAGTCAGCAAGCACGGCACAACCCTCACTAAGCCCTGCCAGGCTCTTCCCCCTTTTATACTGCTGCCTAGTTCCTTACAGTAGTTTAGCAGCACTCAGAACGCGTCCACAAATCGGAAAAATTGCACTAAAAAGCACATCATCACTTTGAAACACTACACAAAAGCAATAAGTTAAAAATCCTGCCTCAGGAAGAAAAACATCAGTAACAAACAATTTTGAGGCTGATTCCCACGTTAGGGGCTTCGACTTAAGCCATCGGCGTTACCGTTGAGACTCCCCTTTTTGTAACGCACCTCAAAGGAATATTGTTGCAAAGCGAGGCTCCAGCGCAGGAGGCAGCCATTTTTGGGAGAGATGGTCTGCAGCCATTGGAGAGGGCAGTGATCCGTTTCAATGATAAACCTCGAGCCGGCTAGGTAACATGACAATTTCTGAACGGCCCACACGATACACGCACACTCTTTCTCGGTGGCGCTATACGCCTGCTCACGACTGGTCAGCTTACGACTAGCATACAGGACGGGGTGTTCTACTTCTCCATTTTCCCGTTGGCACAGTACAACGCCCATGCCTCGCTCACTAGCATCACACTGAACAACGAACCCTTTTGTGTAGTCGGGCGATCGTAGCACAGGCTGGCTTGTTAGGGCGCTCTTTAGGGCGCTAAAAGCTCTTTCCTTCGTCTCATCCCAGACGACTGTTTGCGGCTCTGTCTTTCTTAGAGCATCCGTCAAGGGAGCCGCGATATCAGAGTACCTGGGGATGTACCTCTGATAGTAGCCGGCGACACCTAAGAACGACCGAATATCGGTCTTCGTGCGCGGTCGCGGGAAGTCTCGCACAGCGGCCACCTTTATTTCAGAGGGGCGGCGACGACCCCGACCAATCACGTGTCCGAGGTAGACAACCTCGGCCTGTGCTAACTGGCACTTGGGAGCCTTGACTGTCAAGCCCGCATCGCGCAGGCGGGTTAGCACTGCCCGCAAGTGCGCCATATGCTCAGGCCAGGATGCGGAGAATATCGCTACGTCGTCTAGATACGGTAAAGCGAATTCTTGCTGTCCCCGCAACACTTTATCCATGAGGCTTGAAAAGCAGTATGGCGCGTTCTTCAAACCAAAACTCAAAACTTTAGGACGGAATGTCCCCATGGGTGAAATGAACGCCGCATACCTACTAGCCTCTTCTGTAAGTGGAACCTGCCAATAACCCCTGACAAGATCTAGGGTGGAAATAAACTGAGCGCTACTCACTCTCTCAAGGCGCTCCTCGATGTTAGGGATCGGATAAATTTGATCCTTAGTGATGGAATTAAGCCTGCGGTAGTCGACGCAAGGACGAGGTTCCTTGCCCGGTACCTCAACTAAAATCAAAGGGGAGGTATAATCACTCTCACCCGCTTCAATAACACCGAGCTGTAGCATTTTCTTTACCTCAGCCTCCATAATATCGCTCTGGCGGGGTGACACCCGGTACGCCTTGGATCGTACTGGCTCTGGGGAGGTAAGTTCTATGTCATGAGTAAGGACAGAAGTCCTACCAGGCCTCTCAGAGAACAGACCTTGAAACTCTTGTAAGAGCTGGTGTAGTTCTGTTTTCTGCTCAGGCGACAGCGATGCTTTCCTTATTAAGTCACTAATGACTTGATCGGTGTCTTTCCTGTTCGTCACTGAGCCTAGTCCCGGAAGCTCGACCGGAAGCTCTTCTAACTTTCCCGCATCGGGAATTTCCTCTCCAGTATCTGGTGCCTTTAACGCTACAGGCTCAATTTTATCCCGTTCGGGCGTGCTCTGAATACTAGCTTGCTGCGCCTCTGACCCTTTTTCATCGTTTAACAACGTCGACCCCGCAACTACCGCCTTTGCAGCGAGCTCCCGAACCTTCGATCTGGTTAAGGCCTGAACGCTAGCCTCACCAAACAAAAGCCCCTTCTCGCGCAGGAGGTGATCGGACCTGTTCGAAAATAGGTACGGGTACTGGGGGGGCAGCATAGATGACACTGCGGCCTCCGTCTCAAGTGCTCCGAAAGGTCCTTCAATAAGCACTTTTGCTACTGGCAGACACACGCTATGAGCTTCCACTGCTTGCTTGATCCATGCGCACTCGCCCGTGAACATATCGGGTTCTACGTAAGAGGGGTGAACTACATCCATTGTAGCTGCGGAATCGCGAAGCACTCGGCACTCTTTCCCGTTCACGAGGAGGTCTCGCATGTAAGGCTCGAGAAGCTTCATGTTCTCGTCAGTGCTGCATATAGACAAAAACACGACTTGTGTTTTTGTTTCTGGACACTGCGCCGAAAAGTGACCCGGCTTCTGGCACGTATAACAAACGCGCGCTTGCCTCATCTCGAACCGCTTTCTGCGTTCGGCTTCGGTTGCCGCCGTCTCCTTACGTTCGGTCGGACTGCTTTCACTCGCATCCGCACTACGTGTATCCCCCTTTGCTCTCATGGGTGTGAACTTCGGCCTCTCAAACTTGGAGCCAAATTCACCCTTTTGACCGTCCTTAGCTCCGCGAGCCCGACGCGTCACAAACTCCTCGGCTAACTCAGCGGCTCTAGCCACCGTACTAACGTCTGGCCTATCCAAGACCCAGTACCGCACGTTCTCAGGTAACCGACTATAAAACTGTTCTAGCCCGAAACACTGCAGAACTTTCTCGTGGTCACCAAACGCTTTCTCTTCTTTGAGCCACTCCTGCATGTTTGACATAAGCCTGTACGCAAACTCTGTATATGACTCACTTCTGCCTTTCTCGTTTTCCCGAAACTTCCGACGGAACGCCTCCGCTGACAGCCGGTACTTTTTTAGCAGACTCGATTTCACTTTGTCGAAATCCTCTGCCTCCTCTCTCTCCAAGCGAGCGACTACGTCGGCCGCCTCGCCGGGTAGCAAAGTGAGCAAGCGCTGTGGCCACGTTTCCCGAGAGAACCCCTGCTTCTCGCACGTTCGCTCAAAGTTAACCAGGAACAAACCAATGTCCTCTCCAAGCTTAAACGGCCGCATCAGGTCAGTCATTTTGAACAATACTCGTTCTCCTGCACCGTGTGCCTGACTTCCATTACGAGCGCGTTCCATCTCTAACTCGAGACGCTTCATTTCCAACGCGTGTTGACGGTCGCGCTCTTCTTTTTCTTTCTCTTTTTGTTCTTTAAGTTCACGCTCATCTTTCTCTTTCTGTTCTTTACGTTCGCGCTCATCTTTCTCTTTCTGTTCTTTAAGTTCGCGCTCCTGTTTCTCTTTTTGCTCCTCCCTCTCCTCAATGGTCTCAAGGCATTCCGACAGCTCGTCATCCTCAGCTTCTAACTCAAGAATAGCCCTTAGCAGTTCTGGTTTTCTGAGTTTGTCTGAGACATCCAGACCCAACTCTCTCGCAAGCTCCAACAATTTCGGTTTGCGCAACGACTTCAAATCCATGGCTGCTCTGAATGCTGCTTTCTCTACTGCCTACTATTGTCTTGCCGCAAACTAACCCGGTAGCAACGACAACCACAATTACCAGCTCTGTTTCTAACACTAACAAAAGCCTGGCAGAACTCAGAAGAAGAAAGTCCCGCACTCACCAAACCTTGCAGCCAAGACTTCAGCGCAGTCGTTCCGCTGCAGGCAACCAGTCATCACACAGGGCTCGTTGCACTGCTCCCGGATGGTCGTTGAGCTGCTCAGCATACAGTCAACCGCATCTCTTCGCTGCTGGCCTCCGTTGTCGCGATCTCACCGCTGGCAACCAGATGTTGTAATCGCACCGCTGGCCCGAGTTGTTGGGGTCTCGGTGCTGACGCCCGTTATTGCCAATGGGTCGCAAGCCCCAAGGGTAGCGTTGGCCTGGCGGCCTGGGGCACTGGAAGCATCCGAAGGTCCCGGCAAAGCATGAGAAGACTGGTAACACAACAACTTGTTTATTCTAACATAGCAAAAGAGCGGCCGGTCAGGTCGACCGAAGTGGAGAGACGGGAGAGCACGTAACTCAACAGTACAAATCGGAGCCTCTCTCTTGGCGTCCGGGGGCAGCTGCTCTTATACTCCCGGCGTCGCGGTCCAAAAGGGAAGGAAGGAAGGTCACGGGATGAAGGTCACGGGACGGCGCAGCAGGAGCCCACGACGGCGCGAACTGTCGGGCCGAGAGACCTGCTGAACCGAGTGTAGTGACGCATTGCCAACCGCCCACACGACGGCGCGATCGGTTGAGCCGAGAGACCTCCAGGCTCCTCATTCGGGGAACTCCGCTCCCCGGCTGCCGCGCTTTGACAAGCGAGGGCACACACACACACACGCACACACGAAGACACGTGGCACTGAAACACGCCTGGACACGCTTGGCGGGTAGGCGTTGCGGCGGCGTCGAACAGGCCAAAATGTCCGCCGTTTTGAACAAAGCCCCGGCGTCCGTTGCATCCGCGCCGGCATTACCGCGCGTTGTAGGCGAAACGTAACAGTACGCTCTAATCGGTCGTTGCTCAATATGAAGCTTGCGGATGAACCACAACCAGTACACATAGTGTACACTATGACAAAGTCAAACAGTACGTGTATACGCATACCAGTGACCTATATAGACAGCGATAGGGGCATCGCTTGTGCTTTCGTATATATCTCGCTCAAGCGCATAAGGAGCCCCCAGATTTTTTTTTGCATATATTAAGGAGATCAAAGTAAAGCACCGCCGCCTAATCTTTGGCACACCGCCTTCATGCGCTCCGTCAGTTGCCGGACAGCTACTCGAGGCACCAGGCGACCGACGAGTCGAAGAACCCGACGCCACGCTCAAGTCCAGGAAACCGCGGAGTCGCGGCTACCAGGTCTACGGTTAAGCTGATTCCGGACGACGAGGAAGACACCGTAAATGGCGCTGGGATGCAGCAGAAGCGCAAGTCGAAGACATCAGAGGACCCAGGTGAACGAAAGGAACCGAGGGGGGACCGATAGGGTGCATCGGTTTCAAACGCGCATTCAGAACCGGGAGAACTCGAAAGAGAGAGAAATAGAAAAAAATAGTTTATTTCTTTCAAAATAAATTTTTTTCAGGCAGTGTCATCCGCGTCTTCCAGGCGCTGTCCTCGGTCCAGAACGCCAGTGGCAAAGCCCTGAGCTTGTGCTCGCCACACAGTATCCAGAGCAGCGTTTTCACAGTTCTCAGTCCCGACAGCCCAGAAAAATAGCTGAGTTTTAATAATGTCCGACTCACAAGTGGCATGCCGAATGTATCTACATGCCAGCATACAAGTCGCCCTTAAAATCATAGGCGACACATTGAAAAATCATGCAACTTTATTGTGTCCTGGCCACAAGAAGGTCTCGGGAAACGAACAGGCACACACTATAGTGCGAGGCTTTATTAACCGAGCTGGAGATACAACGATCAAAGAGACCATCCCCTGCTGATCCGCAATATACTATAGCACCAACCATGAACCGACAACATTACGTCCTACCACACAGACTACTTAATGTGGAGGAGGCGCAGAGATACAGAACAAGTCAGACGCATACCTACGCATATTTAGGTCGATACCATGAACTAAACACAGCCTTGCAGAAATACTCTTGCCCGTGGTGCGTGTTCTGGCCTTCATTGCCTCACGTAACATGGGAGTGCGCCAAGAGACCTCATAGCATTCACATTTGGTGCTCACCTTGCTAAGGGAGCCCTGGGAGGCCATACTCGCTCTTGCTGACCCCGAGACCCGGACGGACCTCCTGAATCAGGCTGGGCGGGTTAGAATGGCCACTGGAGCCTTGGAATGGGGACCCACCCTGCACCACCCCCTTCCCTTCTCTCTTTTGTCAATAAATGTTTATTCCTCCTCCTCAATCCCGACCTCAAGACTTAATTGTTCATGTGGAAGGAGCAAGCGCGCAAACTGGTTGTGTATCAGCGCAATCATCGTGCTCGCTCTGCCTCGACAAAGGAACCAAAGCAAACACAGGAAGACAAAGCTCGTGTTAAAGGATGGAACAAACATCACTTGCGGCAGCTGCACCTAATAGCTGCAAGTGACATACAATCCAATGATTCTCCTAGAATATAAAAAGAAAAAAAAGCAATTGATATTTTATTTCAAAAGTAGTGCATAACGTGTCTCACCAGGGACAATTTTCTTTATCCCGTAACCCAGGGGGCGAAGGAGGCTCCTGCCAAAACGGAAGCCTTTCAGGCCAGGAAGGCGAACCACTCAGGTACGGCTATGGTCACAACGTCGCCAGTGGCTTCGACCACGCCACCGTCGCGTTTCGTCACCGTGGCATTCCTGGTATGGAGCTGGAGGCATGCAAGATCGTGCCGGTGCCGCAATCCGTGATGCGCGAGCCTTATGCCGACGCTGCAACTACCGCGACCGAAGCGGGCTCCGAGCAAAGCATGCAGTGCCTGGCCGCTTGCGTAGTGGGCGCGGCGCACAACAAGTGCCCCACGTGGCGCCCTCTGCAGGGCGCCATAGAGGAGGACGAGTCCCCATCCCACTTTGTGCTCTGCCCTCAGTGAAGTAATGGTTTTCGCCGTGATCACCCGGCTAGGGTCGGGCCCACGAGCAGTCTGTTTCCCGCCTAGGTGCAAGCCGTGGTCTGAACCACGCCTCGTGGGTGGACTTAGTTATAAATGATAACTGGTAAAAAAAAAAACCTGTGAAATTTGATTTTGTGTGTCACATTTTACACGTAAGGACACCTCTTTGTGTACCCAAAGCAACTTTGGAAATTGCCGTGGTATTTGGGAGACAATTTTCGAAGTACGTGAAAGTACAGACGCGAGTTTCTGTGCTTTCCCTTTTACATCATTCGTCCATCTTTGGGCACAATAATACTATAATAAACAACACCAACTGGACCAAAAATTTACATTATCCGGGAAGCAACTGGGAGGACGACATACGCCGTTTGCTGTCTGCTTCGAACAGACGTCCTTTCATTTCGCTTGTGGAAGATATTATTCAGCATCTCCAAAAAGACTGTTTGCAGACGTGGGAATTGCCTGTACGAAAAATGGCAACGTTCGATTCAGACACTGCGAGGAATGTTTAAACCAACGAAGTGAATAAAATGTAAGCGGTCATATTCACCCAACCGAAATCTGGCCCTGAAATGCACTACCAAATTGGGTTTCAGCAACCGCCCAATATCACTCCGGTTAAAAATTAGGGGAAATGTAATCGCCACCAATTTTGACGCTAAAAATACTGCTCCGGGGGCACGATTTCTTCAACACGAACTTGGTGCGAAAAAGCGTGGTAGTTATTTTTACCGTCTTAAAATAAAGCTAGTCCGAAGGCAGAATCCTCATTGCTGCCGTACATCTATGTAACATATGAGCAGCACACATGTCCCTTACAAAAACTACGACGAATATCTAAAAACTGCAGTGAATCTAGGATGGCAAGTTAATATGCGCCAAATCCTGATAGAAGTCCCTGTACCTCAAGTATATATTTCATGCCGTCATGCATTTCATGACAACGTTGTGGAATACACGGCTCATACTAGCATGCGTCCATGTTCATTTCTTTCCAGTTTACTGCTTTTCTTGCGCTCACTCTGTCAAGTATGCACTAAGAACGACTTCAGCAAGTCCTTTTAGTTCGCGTAATATGTGACGTCTGTGGTTAAAAGTATGTTGCACATTCGTCGCTTCGGCTGTAAACGGTGCTATAACTAACACTCCGACGGCTAATCTTGTATACATGCGCAAAGATCCAAGGAAGTTTAACTACTCGTTGATGGTGTAGTTAGTTTTCATGCCTTTTACCGATATGAGACTTTTCTGTTCCCGTCAATTTTTGTCCGTTATAGTTCACGTCCTAAGCATCGATATGCACCAAGAAAGTTGACTGGATGACGGCCACCGCGGTAGTAATTAGTCGGCAAAGCATCGAATACGTTATGCCAAAAATATCAGAGCGGCATCCACGTTCGTCAAGTTATGTTTGCATCAAATTTTCTTGCCTTTTGTAATATTGTCTGTTTCAACTACACACAACGAATTCCACCCTCTAAGCGTTATCGGCCTTCATTGGCTATTTAGTTGCGGCTCGCTTCGCTTTTAAGAGGGTACTTCAAGGCAAGTTCTAGAAACATTTTCTAAAAGGCTGTTGTCCAATTGTACAATGCCGACGTGTGGGGTAACGTCCCAGCTACTGGAACATCCCTGTCAGGTTGCAGTCATTTTTGAAGTGGTGCTCACTGTAATAAGGAGGCCCGTCACAATAGTATATATACAATTCTGACAGGCCCCATAAATGGGGTCCCTTTTTTGTCATCACATGTTATATACAGATAGTTTCGCTAGTAAGTGGTAAGGCGGCCTGGCTCACAATAACAGCGTAAGAAGCGTCGGCCGTCGTTTCGGCAAAAATCATTCTGAATCATGTAAACCCAAACAAGCATACACAGCCTCGCAGACCCTCCGTGTAGCGCAAAAAAGTTACTGAAATCAATTTTTCAAGGTAAGAGACGTCAGAAAAAATGTAAAGTATCCCTTACACACAACCTACAGACATGATAGCGTCTGATTGTAAGATGAATATTCGATAAAACAACTCTTTTAAGCAGAAACTCGAGCAAATCTGTTTTCCAGCTTTTTTTACCATTCACAGACGGGCCATGGCGTCCGGCGCGCAAATCTCGGAGGCCACCGTGTCAGGTGTGGTGGTGAAGATAGGACAAATGAATAAGCATTACAGAAATAAAACGAGAAAAATAATTATGCAGAAACAGTAACAAATTCGGCTCCAATCCACGCCGTGAAGATGGAAGGCCAGCGAAGCTGGGGTGTCACCTGATCCGATCGACCAATGTGAGAAGCCATAGTACGGCACCATTGCGCATTTGGACGTTGCTGTTGCTTTCGTCGCTAAACGTATTCGTGCTGTTCTTCAGGCGTCCTAATTGTGCTTTGTTTGTTTTGCTCATGAAACGCTGCATCCGGCGTAGCCTAAGCACGATGTCGTTGAGCTATCTTAACGTTGCTGATCCCGTCACCGCTCATTGTGTTCACGCGGCCCTTCGGGACTCCTAACTATGCTTGGCATTTCCACAGCGCTATTACAGGACAAATGAAAATACTTGCCAAGCGGGTCTTCTTTTTTTACTTATGAAAGTGCAGTGACGTCACTCCCTGTTTCGTATGCTAGTTGCCGATTGCCGGCCACTAAAGCTTACGCAAACGCAATCATTACCGGGAAACGCTTGCCGCGAACGCTATGCGGGAAGGCGAGCTTTCTGGTTTTCTTTCTTGCTTTCTGCGCATGGCCGGTGCCGCCACTGTCGCGGATGAGCGACGGTAAGCGCAATCTGGTGGTGCTGCAAGAAACTCAGCGGGGCACACGGTGTGCGCCTTTCGCTTTGATTAGTTGAATTGTCTCTCGACGGAGACGAAGAGATAGTGGGATTCCGGTGAGGCTTATAGCGCGTTAAAAAGACAAGGACGAAAGTGAGACGTGACACACACAGGCGCTAACTTGCAACAATCGTTATTTCGAGCAAGGGACCCATACATATATACAACTTTTTCGCGTACATCATACATGCGCTGTTTGCAAAAAAAACCCTTACACACTATTGCGCAGGTACGATAACTCTTTGCGGGAAAGGGCAATTGATGGCTTAGACACACAGTTATCGCCAAGCCTATCAATCATTTCTGCTTCTATAATTTCGCGAGTCATCCTACCTCGGGCTTTTCCCACAATGGAGCAGTCTCTGTATGCTGGAGCACACGTCGAGTGGTCACCATCATCCACCCCGGCGACAGTGTAGCTGCAATGCCTGCAGTGGGCGTCAAAGAACCCACCCCGCTTTTCTGCTACATTGTACCGGTGTTCCTTTAAACGCTCGTTGAGGCACCTTCCGCTTTGCCCCACGTAGTCCTTCCCACACTTTAAAGGAAGGTTGTAAACAACTTCTTCCACACATTCAACAAACGGTCCCTGGTGTTTCTTTTTGCACGTGCGCTTATCAGAATTGAATTGGCAACATGTTCAGCATTTTTTGAAGATACAATGCTATACAAAAAAATGCTGAACATGTTGCCAATTCAGGACCCGTTTCTTGTAAAGAACTCTGATGTGGTACTCGATTATTTCAGGTCGTCAACCCATAAGAATATTAAGGCCTTCTCTGTAGACATAACAGACCTGTTTTATTCTTTACCTCATTCAGGTCTGCTCTCCAGTGTTCAGAGTTCTATTGACGCCTTTGGAAACGTTGCCTTCGCGAACGCCACCGGGATGTCGAATGACGATTTCTTAGGACTTCTTAGCTTTCATCTTCAGTCTACTTTCATTCAGTGGGAAGGGCAGCCTTTTATGCAGAAGGAGGGAATTTGCATCGGATCGTGTATAGCTCCCATTCTTAGCGATATATTTTTAGCGGAACTATACAAGAACATAAGCGGTCGGCTTCCAGATTTTAAGATTCTCAAAGTTTTTAGATACGTCGATGACTTTTTAGTTCTTCTTGAGTGCAGCTCTAACTGTCTCGATTTTTTAACCACTAATGCACTTTCTTTTATACGCGAGGGTTTATCTCCTCTAAAAATAACGCATGAACTGCCGATTGACGGAAGTATCCGATTTCTTGACATTAAGTTTTTATTTTTCACTGACCATGTACGCTGGAAGTACGAGCCTCGCGCGAACAAGCCACTGCTCCCATATCAGTCTGCGCACTCTAAGTTGGTTAAGAGGGGAATCACAAAGACATGCTTGTCAAACGCATTATGTAAGTCATGCCCGGAGCTGATGACCGAAAGCATCAAGGATCAGATCCTCCGTCTTCGATTGGCAGGTTACCCTACACATGTACTTATTAGCGTTGCTGAGGGTCTGCTCAAGTCGAAGCTATCAAATAATCCCGCCAGCGTGCCTTGTCTAGATAAGAGGAGCGTTGCTGTCACCCCATATATCCACGGCTTCTCGGACCGTTTAAAGAAAATAGGCCAACGTGCGAATGTTAGGGTTGTGTTTTCAGCTTCCACAAAACTGCAATGCCTGTGCAGACTAACCAGACCAGGCCTCTCTGATAAGCGCACGTGCAAAAAGAAACACCAGGAACCGTTTGTTGAATGTGTGGAAGAAGTTGTTTACAACCTTCCTTTAAAGTGTGGGAAGGACTACGTGGGGCAAAGCGGAAGGTGCCTCAACGAGCGTTTAAAGGAACACCGGTACAATGTAGCAGAAAAGCGGGGTGGGTTCCTTGACGCCCACTGCAGGCATTGCAGCTACACTGTCGCCGGGGTGGATGATGGTGACCACTCGACGTGTGCTCCAGCATACAGAGACTGCTCCATTGTGGGAAAAGCCCGAGCTAGGATGACTCGCGAAATTATAGAAGCAGAAATGATTGATAGGCTTGGCGATAACTGTGTGTCTAAACCATCAATTGCCCTTTCCCGCAAAGAGTTATCGTACCTGCGCAATAGTGTGTAAGGTTTTTTTTGCAAACAGCGCATGTATGATGTACGCGAAAAAGTTGTATATATGTATGGGTCCATTGCTCGAAATAAAGATTGTTGCAAGTTAGCGCCTGTGTGTGTCACGTCTCACTTCCGTCCTTGTCTTTTTAACGCGCTATAAGCCTCACGATGTCTTACCAACAAGCCCAAATCACTGCTTTACGGGATTCCGGTGATATACAGCTTTGCTGTAAAACATTACTACACGATTCAAAATCAGAACCTCACATTCATACGGCTAAAGCTTTTGCACGACGCCTTAAGAACAGTTTACAAAGGTTCTGCATCAGTTGCTGTCGCCCTGTCACTGTAATGTTATTGTCTTACTGAAAAGCTCTCTGATTACAGTCATTGGCTTTTGCAAAGCCTTCTCATAATACCATAACACCGCTTTGTTTGCAGGGCCTCCAAGTGTAGGCAGATTTGCTCAGCCTATGACGGCTGCAAAACTGCTGCTAACCTCACTTCGTACTGCCTAACACTTTCGCCATACGCTGCAAAATTGGGCATTGCCCCTGCGACCATCTGTTAAACTTCACCACAATGCACCCACTTAACTGAATCGTCAGCATTATTAAAATTATCTGTTTAAAGTCTGTCCCAATTTCTACAACTTTCCCAGAGCAACATTGAGAGGGTACGCCCTTCTAACAACATGCGTATTTAAGGCACTTATTCGTAACTTTCATGCTGTGTTTTCGCAGTGATTGTACGCGGGGTGATCGCTTTTGAGTTTTGCGGAATTTTTAAAAATTGCCAGCGGCACATAACGTAACTGTTGTCCTCGAGCTAGATTATTGGAAGACGCAGACATTACTAGCACGAGAAATTAAAACGCACATTGATCTAGCTAAAAAAGTCAGTAATTAAGTCACTAATTAACTACCTTACTAATTGTTATTTACGAAACGTAGCCGATAAGTTTTCAACACGTATCTTCACGAAATGAATATGGTGGAGATCATCAGTTTTGAGAGGATATTCGCCGAAATGAGCGACGAAATGCAAGGGCGTTGCAGTTACACGTGTGTTTCAGTGCATAAATGAGCGTTTTGTTAAGAAAGTAAATGGAACAACGACTTATTTTTACGGCGACTTTTATGGCACATATCTCCAAGGGGGTGTTATTCTGCAAATTTGTTCCAAGTGGAAACTATTTGCCAACTCAATGGCTACAATTCAATTACAATATGTCGCGTAAAATAAATAATTCTAAAGGTTATTAGTGAATCAGGTTGCAGCTTGGCCTCCACTTCATAGAATTTGTCGAGGGATCAAATACACGAATAATAACTGCATTTCCATTGCCAAAGATGCTGCATACGAATTTTCGAACGCTACGCACTGCCAAGATAAGTAATATATGTATCTCTTCATAAAAAATGCACTAGTATGTCCCCAAAATTTGTGCCCAAAATAACCGATATCAATGCTTCCATGTTGTTTGTCTATTTAATAAGTAAAGAAAAGATCACATAACTTTATAAGTATACCAGTTCGAAACCAGCAAACCAGTGCGTGCCGCTGATATGAAAAATCTAAAGGCCGTGAAATAAACAAGTTGAGGACAAATATTTTAATGAAACTATGTCATTCAAAAATTTTGTTTACATTGTTATACATATGCAACGGCCAGGGAAAAATCTCAATAACACTATCCTTTGTTCCAATGTATTGCTCAGGAGCAGCTGTCTCCGGTAGTGTACTGTGAGTAATTGCACCGAAATTATAGTCACAACAGAGAGCACATATAAAGAGCAGGAGTTCTGCAAGATATACGAGAGCGAGTCAAATGAAAGTGAGCCAATGCGAATATATGACACACGGGCACTTTATTTAAAAGTAGTCTCCATGAGCATTTATACATTTGCCCAGCTAACGAGTCACGCGATTCCCGTCTCATAAAGATCCTTGGGTTGCTGCTGCAAAAAGTCTGGAACTGACTTTTTCACGTCATCGTCCGACAGGAGTCTGGTTCCCTTGAGCTGCTTCCTCAATTGCACCAAAATGTGGAAGTCGCAAGGCGACAGGTCTGGGCTGTATGGCGGATGTTCCAGCGTTTCCCACTTGAACTTTGCCAGTTTTGTGTTAACCACATCAACAACGCGGCGACGGGCATTGTCGTTGAGCAAGGTGATCTCATTCGTCAATTTTCCACGTCGCTTGTTCTTTATTTCTTTATTGCGACAGGCAGCCGATCCAGCGTTTCACAATACCTTAAACGATTGATAGTCTCTCCAGGTTACGCATCGATGAACTGCCGGAGCATGTGAATATGTCATGGTTCGGTTAACACCATAACTCATGAACATCTGGCTTATCGGGTCTTGTGTGCGCAATGGTTGCCCAAGATTTTGAACCACCGCCAGAAGAGGCTTCTTAGAAAAGTCGCATATAATGCATCGAACAAAGAAAATAAATATGTTCGGCAATCACAGATTCACAGGTCACAGAATCCTAAGGCCCGGACTCATCCCTCCACTCACTCCTATGCCTTTGGAACTATCACTTCCTTCTTTGTACTATTTGCTACAACGCTTCGCAGTGGCCAAAGAAATGCAATGTTCAACGTACGCGGCAGCTATACGACGACAAATT
Source organism: Dermacentor andersoni (assembly GCF_023375885.2). Classification (NCBI taxonomy): domain Eukaryota; kingdom Metazoa; phylum Arthropoda; class Arachnida; order Ixodida; family Ixodidae; genus Dermacentor; species Dermacentor andersoni. The sequence goes on from NC_092816.1 coordinate 130,666,695, forward strand.
TCTTTTTGGGAAACACCTTCAGCTGTCGAAAACCTCACACACTACGCTGTTCAACGTTTGGGGTGTCCATTACGTCACACAACCATGTTCAACCCAGTGTATGAGAGAATTAAAGAACATTTATCCTCACACCTGCGTATCAGTTTTGTAAATGAGAGATGCCTGTGTGCTACGCGCATGTCTCGCAGATAAATAACCGAACCATTATTGCGCGGGGTGGGTTGGCTCACTTTCATTTGACTCGCACTCGTACATTAGAAATGCGAAGATAAAGCTTGATAAAGGGCAAATAAATCATATATTTGCTATCGCAATAATATAATAAGAGTATCCGGCAACTGAAGCGTACCGTGGTCCATTACTTCCCGCAAAAGAAGAAGTAACGAAATCGAACTTTCACCATGCGATAATTCGCAGCGCCGAAACAATGTCTTTCTTTTCTTTTGTGGGGCTGGAGCACCGAAATAAAAAAAACGCAAAGCAAAGCATGTTGGCCACAATCGAATGCCTACTTTGGGCAACTAATCTCGCTACCGAAGGCATATCGAAAAAACGTGAGACACTTGGTCCACAGAGAACCATACGCATACGGCTCGGCATCCTGCACCGGCGAGACAAGACTCTCTGGAGAGGTGGCGCTCAAGCGAACGCGTTGCAATCCGTCGAGTCCCCACAGCAATGGTAGCTAGAGACCATTGTTTGTTTTACGCGTCTGCTATCCAGAAAGCGTCGAAAACTCTGCCAGGCGAAAATCTACTCGGCCAGACAAAAACGAACGCCCACCGAAGGGCGCCGTGCGATGGTCGGGGAAACACGAGAAAAACGCATGCGCTATGGCTGGCTCTCGCAGCGCGCGGGTAGCGAGAACAAGAAAATTGAAGCGGCTCAATGTGTCCTCGCGACTAAACGTCAAAGTAGAAAAATAAATAACAATGTAGTTACCTTTCCTGGCTTTAGTGTCTTGACATGGATGCTTTGGCGCATGTAAAAAACATGTTCATATTCTTTTCTGTGAGATGACGACACAACTGAACCACCACAACGCTTTGTCTCATCGGACCCCGCTGCCTGCTTTGTCAACTTGTCTGATAGCGTGTTGATTTGGCTTGTCGCGTTGTATGGCCCGATGTGCGAATTTAGAAAAGTTGATGCAGCTTTGGCTTAAAATGTTTATAGAAACATTAAGCCCACAAAGTTCCGAAATTGAAAATCTAAAGCAATGCTTTGGAAATGTCAAAGCACCTTTCGCATCAAAAATTTGAGGACTTTATACCCATGAAGTTTCGGAATTGAAATCCATGCGCTCCGAAGATTCTGCGGCCTCCACGAGATGCAATTATGCAGTTATGGGCTGTCCAACGGGCCCGCGACGCAGCGGAGAGGCTCGGCCTCTCTGTCCCGACGTGGGAGCGGCCCGCTGCGCGCTAGGGCGCGCCCTAAAGGACCCTAATAAAGTTTTTCATCCATCCATCCATCCACGAGATGCCACGACGAGCCCGCTCGCCATCAAAACGCCTTTGAAACTTTGTGCTTGGATGGGGCTCCTTGCATTATGTGAGTCCCGGGGCATGGGCGTTGGCACGAAATCCAGCCATAGTTCGTAATGATCGCGCCGAAATATCTTTTCGCGCATAAAAAAGACATTCCAGACAAAATCGAAAATTATTTCCAGTGACGTGGATTGTTTTAATCGGCGGTGCATGACAGCAAGAGCAAATTTACGGGGGGGGGGGGGGGGGGGGCAGGCTGAAGCTGGGTGGTCATCTTGAATCAAAGATCGGACCAGCTACCTAGCATTTAGGCAATAAAATGGGAACAAAGAGAGACACAGGAAGGTGTTGATGCTGAGGATGAACATGGTGGCGAGTGAACGCTTCAAGTACTCCTCCAAGTTTCAAATCTACACGGCTCTCGTGCAAGAATTTGATGGCAGTCTTTAGAACATCACGCGGAAGGCAAGGGTTCTGCCAAATTCGCAATAGAATCTTTGCAGGCAAAGATTTATTCGTAACCTCCAACAAATGTTGTACCAGTAATTCTCATTGCATGTACTATTGCAGGTTGGAGGCACAGGACGTGTTCTGTGGTCTCGGGGTAGCTCGCAGTACGAAGTGTCTGCACGGCCACCCTGTGGCGAAGATAGGCGCATAGCGGAAGGGGTAATGTAGGAAATTCCTGGACATTAAAAACCTTTATTACCTCATCTGTACTATCCCGCCCTTTTTTTTAAATACATAATTTAGCTTCCACAGAAAGCGTTTACTGCCCGTGTGGATGTGCGCACTACTGGCACCAAATGCACTCTTTTTTTTCTGGACGTCTGAAGGCATGCCAACGTATCAACTCACTTGCTAATTTAGAGATCATCTCTCGTATACCCGTACATGCTTTCTTTTGCTTCTCTCTCACAATTTTTTGCAGCTTGCACGGATAATTTTATTTCTCCTATTACTGAATTTTTAATTGGTTCACTGTGGCATTGCATGTTTTGTGTACATTTTGCCTCGATTATGTTGTACACGGCTGCGTTGTTCACAACAGCGCGTCTATAAATCTATATCATTTTTTTCACTAGTTCCTTCCATCTAAATAACTTCGATGCACTCTCCACTGAACTGGCATACTTGATCTCTTTGGGAAAATGATTCTTTAGCATTCAGTTTCTGTGCTCTTATTCCCGGTGCTCTCAACTTATGTTTATCGCGTTAACAACTGGAAGAATCACTGGCCAGACAAACCAAAACCAAGGTTGAGTGCGAGGATAAATTGAATGAAGGTTGTTTTCGTTCTTTCCTATTAGGTATGCGGGTCCTACCCACTATGGGGTATTGGCGAAGAAATGGATGGATTATTCCAATTTATGATGAAGAATACATTTCCTAGTGTCTATGGACTTAACGCTACAGAACGTAAGATTATCGGTTAAAATAAAATCGGTAAAGTCAGGTCGAATGATTAATAATCAATTTAAAAGTACACAAAAAATAAAAATAGAATTCAGCATGGCCTTCGGTTGGACTTCACAAGAAATGTTCGGGCAGCGTAGCAAAAGTCCCATGTGGCTTAATCCCAAAGTGGAGGCCTCAAACTAAAGAATAACAGGTTCAGATACGTGCAGCCCAAGTCTTCGAAGAAGAATTTCTAATATTATTTTTCAAGCCGCAGTAAAGCGGCGACAAGACAGAAGGAAGAGATGGATTGTTTCTTCCTCATCACAAAACGAATAAACTCTACCAGTCGTGATTACGACCCATAAAGTGTGACTTTGACGAATAAAATTGATTTCTCTCTCCCTCTGTCTGTCTTTCTACACGTAGCTGTCACCTCCATTTAACACAAGCGGCCGTTGTTCGATTATCGCATGCAATTTTCAGCCTGTCTGCAGGAGAGAGCGAATTTTTATTGAAATGAGGTTGGTGCGAGTTCTCTGCGGGAGAAATCCTGAGTCAAGGGCCACGGTGAGCGGTGCGATGACTTGCATCCGCCGTGTAGCCGGCTTTGGGCTTCGAAATCCGAGTTGAACAGTGCGGCTTCCCAGGAGGAATACTCGTAAATGAGTGAGAGGATATAGGAATTAGGGTGAGTATTGGGACACGTCCAGAATGTGCTGTAAGACGTGTGGCAAATATAAATGCAATTACGACTGCACATTCAAAAGCAATGATAAAATTAGCTTATATCATATCGCTGGTGCCGAGCCGAAGAAGATGATGATGCCATTCCCGTGCGAGAACTGCGTGCAGTCGGCACGCGCCAACGATCGAAAAGAAGAGGTTAAGTTCCATTTTGCGCTGGCTGGTAGCGTGACCACCAAAAATCGAAGAGAGATGAGGCCCAGCTTCTTCATCGCGGCGTCGATTCAGATCTTCCTCACCGGAATGGCTGTAAACGTGAGTTTGGACAACGATCTGTGACGGGTCACGATATTAGTTGTTGGTGTTGGTGGGTTGTAGCAACAGACTGGTTTAGCCTGGCGATCAAGGCGCGCAGTTTCTCCACGCGAGCGTCTATGACAATGCCATTGCGGTGTTTCACTACACGTGTCCATCAAACCAGTCTATCTTAAGAATGCGATAAAGAGACGTGAAGTTTATTTACGGACTATAACTGATCTTTCGGCGAACACACGTTGTTGCAGGCACGCATGCGGAAAGGTCCTTTCTTTGCAGGTTCTCCAGGACAGCGTCCCTTTCATCTTAGAATTTCGAGCTCGACCAGCACGACCACACAAAGTATCCCACATTGGCATTGCTGGCAACGAAAAAGCTGATGCTCTTGCATACGCAGCGCTCTATCCTCCTCCCTGAGTAAAGCTCTAAAGACTAGTCAAGTTAAAAAAAATATGACATTAGAAATCACATTTAGTCCCTTTGAGTTCCGCCACGTATGCCCCGCGTAAAAGAGATTTCGTTGAGAGGAAGCCTCACTTTATATATAATAATATCTAATAACGACACCTTCTGCTAGTACACCAGCATGGTTATTCAAGACGGGGCGTATATAAGTCCTCGGAACTGTATAGCATGCGACGAGACAGGAGACATTGAGCGCTAACAGTTCAGAAGCGACCCTAGGTAGTGACTGGAGAAGTCAATTATCGCTGGAAGACAAGTGTTTGCACCATGCGTAGTGTCACCACCGTGACTGGCGCTATCTTGAATATTTGTCGAGTAGTCATAAGTACTCTTGTTGTGCTATTGAAAAGCTGCCGTCGTAGACTCGCTTTACGCAGGTACCTCTATTACTTAAGGTGGAGTAGCAATTTCCATGTTTTCCAATTTCCATGAAATGCTCAACGAAATGCGAAATGTTCGACATGCTTTGATAGGTTCTCACTCCATCGTGCCCCTCTAGCTTTTCGAGTATACCTTGATGAGGTATGCATGTTTCCAATAACCATTTGCCTCCTCTGCTATATTGCCGGACGCAACGGGCGTGCCGGCTGTTGTTGAGGAAAATTGTCGAGGCCGAGAACACTCTACTGAGGCAACTCAATATATGCCAAGACAATGCGCTTACTAGCAATGAACGCAAATCTTGAGTGCCGTGTTTCCATGACTACACTTGTCCCTCATTTGCTTTGGGCTAGAAATATCTACATGTTGGATTCTTGTCGTGATTAGAATCTGCCCATAAAGTAACTCATCCCATGTAATAACTCGCTACGCAATAACTCATAGTTAACCAGATAAATGTACGCAGAAATAAAGAGATAACAGTATTTGATCACAATAACTAAAATTTAAATTCTTATGTTTTGCTTGCCAAAACAACAATTTGATTATTAGACACGCCGTAGTAGGAGATTCCGGATTAATCTCAACCCCCCTGCGGTTCCTTAACGTAGACTCAGTGCGCGGTACACGGGTGTTCTTGCTTGTCGACTCCTTCGAAACGCTGCCGCCGTTCACAATAACTACCAAATTATTGAAATCGCCGGCGATATGGCAGATGAAAGCGGTTGTTGAAACATACGGTGAAGGAAAAAGGGGCACTTCCCTCGATCGCAGAATATGAGAGGCCGTGGATATAGCGCCATATGCATGCTATAGTCACATATCCTAGACTTAGTACTGAAACTTGCGCAGCCTGTGGGAGCTAGCAACCGCCTGGACAGCGCGGTCATCCTGCTCAAGGCGGAGAATTCGAGCCCGGTGTTCTTCTGCGCCGCCTTCGTGCCCGCCATCAAGGACATTCCCAAGAAGGAAGAGGACGCCGTGAGTGGAACTTCACACGACGCCGCGAATGTAGACACAAAGAATTACGTGTCAAGACAGATGAATGGTAACGCGTAAAACCAGTCGGTTTGCGCGAAAGCCTTACTATACGATTAAACAGTGCATAGCTTAAGCTTCTGTTCCTGGTCTGCAGAGTTCGTAGTTAGAATGCGCGTGCTAGTAGCTAACACGCGGGCATGCAAAGCTCCACAAGCAGGTCTATTTACAAAAGGATCTGAGGACACCTAAGCATTTCTCGTTTGTTGAGAATGCGAAAGCGTTAATGTCCAATTGAACACTGCTGAGCGGTCCTTCGGGTTTTGTGCAACGAGTAATGTACCATAATGGTACCATAATGGCCAGCATCAGCAGCCTGTGGTGCCAACGCCGCTTGGCACCGACGTCCTGCGTGACGACAGACCGAGGAAGCTGCAGCGGCCACCAGAGCCGGCAAGCGGCCGCAGCCCAACTAAGCCCAGTGGGGGTGAGAGAGAGAAGTACGGAGTGTGCCAACACCCCCTAGACTAGAGGGTGTTGAGCGTGCGCTGGCTTCCGAGAGCGAAGGTGATGTGACGTCACACGATGCCCTCTCCCTTCAGGCAACATCTGTCGGGCTAACGGGCCAGCAGGCTTTCCCTTTCGCCCGCTGTGATCCGTCGAGGCGCGCTCGTGAGGCGCCGCAGCTAAAAGGATTTTACCTGCTGTTTCACTGCTACATACGACAGACGTCGGCCTTCTCGCCCAGGGTAATTCGACGCTTGCTTTCGCATCAAATCACATTGAATGCAATGTGGGTATGCTAATGCTCTCCAAGCTGGTATAAGGCAAATATTGCCTTCTAAAATGCTACTCTCTCATCCTAGCTCTCAATGTGTGTTCCTCGATTCTCGTTGTTCCTTCATACAAGATCTCTCATTGCAATGGTAGGTCTTGAGCCGCCGGGAAAAGCTTGCTCGCATTGTTTTATTGCGGTAGCAATAATAGGCCTATTTTTTTAACCTACACTTCGGGCAGCCTCATGAAGACGAGTGTAGTGCTGGGCAGTGGCTGCTATGTCGTGTGCTGCAGTTCGTTCGCTAGGCTATAGCCAGTAGGAGCAGACTGCGCGTCGTCTTCTGCATCAGCAGACGAAAAGCACCTGGCTCATCACTTCACCTCGACTTCGCCCTTAGGCTGAGTGTGTGCCCTTGCCTGAAACTAAACGCCAATGTAGGAGCTTCTTTTCATCAACAAATCTAGACATACTGCCGCGAAATACGTCGCGAATGCGCAGTGCACGATGACGACCCGACAATGCGTATATGCAGAGTGGAGTCTAAACCAGCTCGCACAATGCGTGAGTATCGTAATTTAATCTTCTGGGAAGATTACCTCACCTTCCTCTGTGACTCATCGTGACGCAAGCACTTCTTTACCGTCCTTCTACCAAATATTCTCTATCGTCGCAATGTCAGCGCCGACAGTCACAGACAAAATGGCGCCGCGCGTTTCCAATACCAGCCTGCTTTTTTGTTGTCTGCTGCCTACACTCATCGAAACTGCAGTGTAGAATTTGTAGTTTTCATGTTACACTACATCTATTAAAAATGGCTTCGGCTTGGCAGGCGTCTACACTTTTCTGCACCAAGTAAAAAAATTGTGACTTCCTACAATAGCCACAGTCGTGTAACCAGGGTAGTTAAAAATAGCCCTAATATAACCACTCGAAGCGCGCTCGCGCCGTTGGCGTCACCACCACCGCCGCCGTGTAATCACACGTGTGGCACTCACGTGGAGAACCAGAATGTCTCCGGAGATGCGAGCGACGCGCAGTACGCTTGGTTGCCAAAACAAAACCTAGAGAGCAGCTCAGCTGCGGTTCTGCAGCGGAGCTAGAGCGGGGTTCAGCCTTGAGATATGGCATGAACGTCAAGCGCACAGACGCTAGTCTACTTTGCAGGTGTATGCGTACTACACCGAGGGAGAGACAGAGAACGTCATTACATTTTTTTGGGAGGAAGGGGGGTCAATTAGCGGGAGATCCGCAGCTCAGGGTCTCACTTGCTACATTCGCCATTGTCGATTCGATGAACGCAGCAAGGAATCTTTCACCTTGGGGGATTCTTTCATTTCAAACAGCGTCAACCAGCACGGACGAAGAATCGCACGGGACCAGCTTTTCCTTGTCCTTGTTTTTCTTTGTCCTTGCGATGAACGCAGCAAAGAATCTTTGACCTTGGGGCGCAGGGAGATTCTTTCATTTCAAACAGCGTCAAACAGCACGGACGAAGAAGAGCACGGGACCAGCTTTTCCTTGTCCTTGTTTTTGGGGCTCTTTGGAATCAATAATCCGTACCAACTAGCTCACGGCCAAACACTTCTGCGGCAGCGAGAGCTCGGTTCCTGGGGAGGCGTAGTGGGGTAGAATAGGAGTGCTAGTAGAATATGCGTTCTGCTTTAGTTAGTTGTCCGCCGCGTTTACATTTTGGAGGTGGCGAATCATCAGAGCCCCAAATACGGTCCGGTGCATACAGCGGTCTGAGTAGGACGGACAACACACATCAAGCAAGAAAGGCTAACGTTTTTCTTTTTTCTCATCTCGTGCATAAGATTCGATCGGCAGAGACACTTCATACTGCTTAGGTGGGGGAATGCGAAATCTTTATATTCCTTTTGGAGATATGTTTTCTTTTTCTGCGCATTCCTCGTCTGCGCAAGCTCTCGCCTTCGTTTTAACTGCACCTTGGTAAGGCCAAATGAAAACGCACCAAGCGTCTCAACGCATTCACTTGCCCGCGAGGGGTTCATAATTCGAAGGACCACTTAGCAGAGTTCAAATAGACATTATTATTTTTTGTTATACGCTCATTTTATTCCTTCATGACGTAGAGCCACTTCCTACCCATTGGCTGCGCCGCCACATGCATAGCGACGTACACACTATAGGCTACAAGTTTGGTCAACCAGATGGCTGCGACGTGACAGACAGAACCGTGGAGCCGCCGTGGCGCCCGGGAAGCGTGCTCGTATCGCACGCTGGAGGCTCGGGTTCAATATTTCTGCACAGACGGAATTCACCTGGTGTTCTTTTCAAAGGCACTAGTTTACTTTGTTTCCAGGAACCTCCCTCAAAATTTGAAGCAGAACAGAGTATTTTGTTGCGACAGCAGTTATATGGACACTCCAGGCGCATTTCTGCCGTCGGCGTCGCCGTGACGTTCCGTATAAAGTCCGATGGCGATAAAACTGTCGCCGCGCGCCGTAGCTTTCCTAGAGGGTGTTTGCCGTATGCTGTATGTGCGAGAGTGCGAGGGTGAGCCGACGGACGCGGTTTGACCTCGCGTGCGCGAGTGAGGAACGCGGGCAGGAATGGTGCCCTCTTCCTTCGCGCGCGAAGCAGGGGTGTCAGGCCAGCACCAACTGGTTAGGCGAGGGAGGAGGGGCATTCTTCTCCGGCAGTTCCTAGGCTGCCTCGATGTCCTCCTCGCCCGCCGCTCCGCACAGAGCGCAGGCAACCGCGGCGTCTACTACGGCGGTGGGCACGCGACTGGCGGCCGCCGTAAGGAAGCATTGCCGACGTGCGTGGGTCTTGAAAGTGGTCTGTGACGTAGCTAAAGTGCGCGCCCGCGAGGGCGTCATATTCAAAGCAATCTACAATTTGTGCAGAGTGCGCGTAGGGCCGACAGTTTTGTATGCGCTGAGTCTTCAATGTTTCGTTCGCGCTTAAGCGAGAGATGTACGAAGATCAATTTGCTGGCTGCTGCCGCGATTCCTCACTCAAGCATTTCCACAGGGGGTTTCCGCGCTCATCGAGCAGGATGCGTTCATGTTCGCCTGTGTACGCGTTACACCATGCTTGTTAATTTAGTTACAAAACGTTGACGCGATAGTTGGTTTGAATCCATTATAGGATGCATAAGCGCGACTGAACAAGGACGTAGAAAAAAAGTAGACTCACAACGACAGCGATGTCTCTGTGTGTCCGTTTCTTCCTACGTCCTCGTTGAGTCACGCCCACATATTCTGTCATTGTTAATTTAGTTAGTAAGCGAATCTTTACAAGTTTATATGGCCGCTAAAACTATCCCTACTTCGTACAGCTATCCACTAATTTGCTGTTGCAATCGGTGCTTCGCCTTTCTGGCGAAGCTTTGGCATTTGCTTTTTGCCGTCGGCCATTTTTGGTACCATCACTCGGTCACGCCGCTTACTACAACGCCGGTTTTTTGCGTAATGGGGCATATGATGCTTTCAAGCTATTAAATGTTTAGTCTATCTCTGCTCTCTTGCAAGCTTCAGGCGCACGCCTGAAACACCGGTGTCGGTTTTCATCACGACTCTGTTGCGAGACGCCTAACAGTTTCCAGTGTAGCCAGGGCGCTGTTGCTTCCTGCGCCTTGTCGCGTAAACACGTCACCCTCCCCGTATTGTTGAAGGAGGTCCGAGAAGCTGTGACGAAAAGCTGAATTTTGCCATCGCTTTCAATATTTCACCGCCTGGCCGAAACTGCCCAATTTCTCTCATGGTCCTCGCCTCCTACATGCAGGAGTACCAACCGTTCCTGAACACGCTCAACGACACGGACTGCGACTACGAGCGGCGTAGCTTCGAGGGCAAAGTGGTGCTGTTGGAGCGCTGCGACAACACCTCCAACGACGAGCTGATCCAGCAAGCGAAGAGCGCCAAGGCCAAGGGCGTCCTCGTTTCCGTCAACGCCAGCCGCGTGGTACGCAACGCAAATTGAATCCGCCGGCCTGTGGGCTTGGGCTTTCAGGCGCCATCAAGATCGGCACTAGGGGCCAACTCCTATTTTCAAGGTCCTATATGTAGGGGGTCACGAAAAAAAGCCGCACTGTCTCCAATACAAACCCAAAATCATTTTTAATTCCGGACAAAGAGCTCTGATTTCTCCTGAAAGTAATCTCTGATGAAGGCAGATACGCTTGTCCAACCTTTCTCTCTCTGTTCGAAGCAACTTTGGAAGTCGTCAAACTTAATTCTGTCGAATTGCCCGTGCGAAGTTGTCTTCTGCTCGCGCTGAGTGGTAAATTTTTTTCTCTCATTGAATTTCCTTTCTTAAAGTAAGACATTAAATCACATGGAGCTGGGTCTGATGAATACGGTACGTGGGGAACACTAGCCCATCCCTGAGGGAGTAAATGCCACGTCGTGACTTAACAAGTGCACACTACAGCTTTGCGCTATCAACCGCCGAACCCGTTTGAATAAAATTCCTTGCGTTTAAGAGAGAAAACTGAATTGTGCCATGCGCAGGAACCTGAATTTTTTTTAGCTCCGCTATATTTGTTAAAAAGCTAAAAAGCGGACACGTCCGGTGCTACCGGGGCTTAGCAGAGACACGAGAACTAGGAGTCGGATTCCTGATTAATAAGAGCATAGCTGGTAACACACAGGAATTCTATAGCATTAACGAGAGGGTGGCATGTCTTGTTGTGAAACTTAATAAGAGGTACAAAATGAAGGTTGTACAGGTCTACGCCCCTACATCTAGTCATGATGACCAGGAAGTCGAAAGCTTCTATGAAGACGTGGAATCGGCGATGGGTAAAGTCAAAACAAAATACAGTATACTGATGGGCGATTTCAATGCCAGGGTAGGCAAGAAGCAGGCCGGAGACAAGTCAGTGGGGGAATATGGCATAGGCTCTAGGAATAGCAGAGGAGAGTTATTAGTAGAGTTTGCAGAACAGAATAATATGCGGATAATGAATACCTTTTTCCGCAAGCGGGTTAGCCGAAAGTGGACGTGGCGGAGCCCGAATGGTGAGACTAGAAATGAAATCGACTTTATACTCTGCGCGAACCTGGCATCATACAAGATGTAGACGTGCTCGGCAAGGTGCGCTGCAGTGACCATAGGATGGTAAGAACTCGAATTAGCCTTGACTTGAGGAGGGAACGGAAGAAACTGGTACATAAGAAACCAATCAATGAGTTAGCGGTAAAAGGGAAACTAGAGGAATTCCGGATCAAGCTACAGAACAGGTATTCGGCTTTAACCCAAGAAGAGGACCATAGTGTTGAAGCAATGAACGACAATCTTATGGGCATCATTAAGGAGTGCGCAATAGAAGTCGGTGGTAACGCCGTTAAACAGGAAACCAGTAAGCTATCGCAGGAGACGAAAGATCTGATCAAGAAACGCCAATGTATGAAAGCCTCTAACCCTACAGCTAGAATAGAACTGGCAGAACTTTCTAAGTTAATCAACAAGCGTAAGACAGCGGACAGAAGGAACTATAATATGGATAGAATTGAACAGGCTCTAAGGAACGGAGGAAGCCTAAAAGCAATAAAGAAGAAACTGGGAATAGGCAAGAATCAGATGTGTGCGTTAAGAGACAAAGCCGGCAATATAGTTACTAATATGGATGAGATAGTTCAAGTGGCTGAGGAGTTTTATAGAGATTTATACAGTACCAGTAACACCCACGACGATAAGGTGAGAGAGAATAGTCTAGAGGAACTTGAAATCCCACAAGTAACACCGGAAGAGGTAAAGAACGCCTTGGGAGCTATGCAAAGTGGGAAGGCAGCTGGGGAGGATCAGGTAACAGCAGATTTGTTGAAGGATGGTGGGAACACTGTCCTAGAAAGGTTGGCCGCCCTATATACACAATGCCTCATGACCTCGAACGTACCGGAATCTTGGAAGAACGCTAACATAATCCTAATCCATAAGAAAGGGGACGCCAAAGACTTGAAAAATTATAGACCGATCAGCTTACTGTCCGTTGCCTACAAAGTCTTTACTAAGGTAATCGCAAATAGAATCAGGAATACCTTAGACTTCTGTCAACCAAAGGACCAGGCAGGATTCCGTAAAGGCTACTCAACAATAGACCATATTCACACTATCAATCAGGTGACAGAGAAATGTGCGGAATATAACCAACCCTTATATTCATTGCCTTCATTGATTAGGAAAAAGCATTTGATTCAGTCAAAACCTTAGCAGTCATGAAGGCACTACGGAATCAGGGTGTGGATGAGCCATACGTAAAGATACTGGAAGCTATCTATAGCGGTTCCACAGCCACCGTAATCCTCCACAAAGAAAGCAACAAAATCCCAATAAAGACAGGCGTCAGACAGGGAGATACGATATCTCCAACACTATTCACAGCATGTTTACAGGAGGTATTCTGAGACCTGGAGTGGGAAGAATCGGGGATAAAAGTTGATGGAGAATACCTTAGCAACTTGCGATTCGCTGATGATATTGCCTTGCTTAGTAACTCAGGAGACCAATTGCAATGCATGCTCACTGACCTGGAGAGGCAAAGCAGAAGGGTGGGTCTGAAAATTAATCTACAGAAAACTAAAGTAATGTTTAACAGTCTCGGAAGAGAACAGCAGTTTACGATAGGCAGCGAGGCACTGGAAGTGGTAAGGGAATACATCTACTTAGGGCAGGTAGTGACCACGGATCCGGATCATGAGACTGAAATAACCAGAAGAATAAGAATGGGCTGGGGTGCGTTTGAACAGCAGGTTGCCACTATCCCTCAAGAGGAAAGTGTATAACAGCTGTGTCTTACCAGTACTCACCTACGGGGCAGAAACCTGGAGGCTTACGAAAAGGGTTCTGCTCAAATTGAGGACGACGCAACGAGCCATGGAAAGAGGAAAGATAGGTGTAACGTTAAAAGATAAGAAAAGAGCAGATTGGGTGAGGGAACAAACGCGGGTAAATGACATCTTAGTTGAAATCAAGAAAAAGAAATGGGCATGGGCAGGACATGTAATGAGGAGGGAAGATAACCGATGGTCATTAAGGGTTACGGACTGGATTCCAAGGGAAGGGAAGCGTAGTAGGGGGCGGCAGAAAGTTAGGTGGGCGGATGACATTAAGACGTTTGCAGGGACAACATGGCCACAATTAGTACATGACCGGGGTAGTTGGAGAAGTATGGGAGAGGCCTTTGCCCTGCAGTGAGCGTAACTAGGCTGATGATGATGATGATGATGATGATGATGATGATGATGATGATGATATTTGTTAATAAATTGATTATAATTATTCAGTTAAAAAAATGAAGAACGTTTCATAACTGCATAAAGAACAGATATGTCTGTACTGTAAACTTACTATGTTAGAGAATTTCAAACGTGCGATTGTGACGTAGTAGTTAACAGCTTACGTGGAGATGTTGCACTATATACGGGAGTTTTGTCAATGTCATGCTTAGAAATTATTGATATATTTCGGAAGGCTGTATAATAAATCAGTTCGGTCCGCTTTGTATATGTCAGAATGTGGAGTTTACTGAATTATGATATAATTTCTTTATTGCCGGGTTAGAGGTTTGTAAACTTCGCTCTTCAGTTTTTCTTAAACTTATTTGTGGCGAATATTTCTTGTTACAGAAAATCTCCCTACGCATGGTAGACCTTAAATTTTTCTTTTAGGCCCCACGAACGTCGTCAAATTTGGTCAAAGCGAACAGGAAGGTTTCTCCGTTCCCACGTACATAAGTAAAACCTCTTGAGGTAAAGTTTGCTCTTAAATTGTTTCAGTCATGCAATCAAGGTTGCCTTTCAGCAAGTGATCCTCACCAATGGCGTAGAAAAACGCTGTGAACTGACCTAATGCAGCAAGCGACATCACATCGCTACAGTAGCAGCAGACAATGCACTACGACACCAACGTGTTGCTTCAATAATGCCGCAACAAGGTGTAAGATCAATGATAATGAAACCGGCTTGTCCTTCATTATTAGCGAAACTAGCGCGGTCACAACGAAACGAGAGGTCCAACTTAACATGTTTGGTGCTACCTACCTTCACTAACTCAGCCGTCCGATCCAGAGTTTTACTTCCTAATTTTGAGAAAGTGAAACCTCAGAGGCTGTAAGAGTGGGAGCCGCATTAATAATTAACGCTCTAACTGCCCTTCTGCCGAGAATTCGGTGAACTATTATTGCGCCGCAACCGGCTATGAATTAAATCAACCGTTGTTACGCTGATACTACGATTCCAGGAACGGGGAAGAGCAGCGCATGGTAATTTCATGAATCTTCTCTCGCAGGCTGAAGAATCGAAGACGGCTATCAAAAAGCTCGACATCATCGTGGGTTTTGTCGGCAACGAAACTGCTCACAAGATTGCGGTATGTCGCTTGGCAGTAAACGGTGATAATCAAACTTATCAAATTTTATCCGTTCAATGAACTACATAGACATACTGCCACTAATTAGAAAGGGATAGTAATGATTCATTATACCTAGTTATAGGGCACCAAAAACCAACACAGCACACATGAGAGGCAACCGGACAACGGACAATATCTGCGGTGTGTTGTTTTTTGACGCCTTAAACATGGGTATAATGAACAAATACCAACTTGCCCAGCAAGAAGTACTCTTAAGGACGGTAGGGAGAATCTACTGGCTAAAATGAATAGCAAGTGGTGATTTCTGGCACAATCATCACAAGCATATAGCTGTATATTCGTTCATTTTTCGTTCGTGCGTTTGGTATCCTTGCGTCACTCAATTTTAACAAGTTGTCAGTGATAAATTAATTTCCGACTAGCCATTTGAAAGCAGCATTAAATGCAGCAAGAATGTAAACTATTATAAAAAAATTGAGGGCTATAAACACACAGGACACAAGGCACGAGAAACACACCACACGCGTGTGGTGTGTGGTTCTTTTCCTACGTCCTGAGTGCTTATAGCACTCAAATTTTTTATAATAATGCATCACTAACGAGCCTGCTTATCCATGCTTAAGAAAGTAAACAACACATATTGTGTATTTTTTTTTCATTTGATCCCAAGCCTGTGCATTGATTGTGAAGACCTGTGTATAAGAGCCGCAGCTCCGAGTGTGCTTCTGTTAATGCTTCCATACAGGAAGACAGAATGTTGCAATGAACTGTTACAACTCATCATGTCAAAACATTTTCTTATTCATCTTTTGTGCTTTATTACTACAATTCCGATGAAGACAGATGCCAAACTCTTTAAATATTTCCTTATAAATACAGAGTAACTTCTGCAATCGTCTACACATCGAATGAACACAAATAGTACTCCCCAATAACTTGTACTTTTCTGTGCACGCTGCTACCTTCACTATAAATCCGATTATCATACACTCTAACGCACGTGTATAGGGACAAGCCTGATAATGAAGAAATACACAGACAGCTCACGTCCCCGACTGGGAAATGTAACTCCTCTCGGTACCTGTGCTCTAGTTGCAATAATCATGTTTCGAATTCTGGCCTCTTCAAACAAACAATCTTGCACTCCTGTGTGTCCTCTCGATTATTCGGGCAATGTGCAAGCAGTTAAAAGCCCCGCCGTAGTTTGCTCAGTGGCTTTGGTGTTGGGCTGCTGAGCACGGAGGTCGTGGGATCGAATCCCTGCCGCGGCGGCCGCATTTCGATGTGCGCGAAATGGGAAAACATCCGTGTACTTAGATTTAGGTGCACGTTAAAGAACCCCAGGTGGTCGAAATTTCTGGAGTCCTCCACTACAGCGTGCCTCGTAATCAGAAAGTGATTTGGCACGTAAAACCCCATGATTGAATTCAACCACTTAAAAAAAAAACATTGCGAGGACGATCAACCTTCGCCTTTACGAGTGGAAAGCGATAGCATTGAAAGATCCCCGACTGCTTCTCACGCTTCCCGGCAACTGCAGCTCCTGCAACCGTAATGTATACCTGGAAACGCTGGCGGCGAACGCTATGCACGAAGGCGAGCTTCCTGGTAGAAACACGGCCTCTTGCGTGGGCCGCGATCCGTCGGAGGCGAGCGCCTTCCGGAGGTGTTGCAGTGAACCTGGCGCCCCGCTCCGTCGCGCTACGAGATTTTCGCGAGCCGGCGAGCGCATATCTCGGACGTCGTCGCCGGTCTGTGAATAGTAGAAATCCTGGAAAATAGTTTTTTTTTTTTAGTTTCCGCACAACATAATTACGTCGTCTTGTGTGCACAAATTACAATCCTGCGCTACCTGTCTCTATATTGTGTTTACATTGTACTTTACTATTTCTGTGACGGATGTTACCTTGAGGAATTCAATTAGTTCAATAGCACCCCTGCGCCTATCACATGGCCCGCGTGGTTGGGATTCGCAATGATCTTTCGCCAAGCCACTGCGACGCCGACATCATTTTTTTTTTAACTGGAGCCCTTGAACTCTGTACATTGTCGCTTGTACCACCTGGAAAGATGTGCTTGTAGATTGTGTGTGCAGCTTTCCATGTAGTGAGCTGCGAATTGACATTCCACGCGCGTTTCATTGGATGAGAAACGTGGCGCGGTAGTCTAAGTGGGATGGAAGGGATGATTAAACACCGTTCACCAGTTGCCAAATGTCATGAGAACGTCATCGGATGACAGCAGTGATCTTGGGAAAAGAAGTGAGATAACGAAGGAACCACGCTCTGAGCAACGTTATATATATATTAAATAATAGGGTTTTACGCGCCGAAACCAATTTCTGATTATGAGGCAGGGTGTAGTGGATGCCCCGGAAATTTTGACTTCCTGGGGTTATTTAACGTGCACCTAAATCTAAGTACACGGTTGTTTTCGCATTTCGCCCCCATCGAAATGCGGCCGCCATGGCCGGGATACGATCCTGCGAGCTCGTGCTCAGCAGCCCAACACCATAGTCATTGAGCAACCACGGCGGGGGTGTGTGTGTGTATATATATATATATATATATATATATATATATATATTCCGAATCAGTTGCGAGCGCGGTATTAAAGCATGGGGCGTGTCACTATCGGGCATAGGCGGTTGATGATCGCACATGCACTCGAGCTGCGCCAGTTAGCCTGCTCGTGTATCATTCCTCTTCGTGCGCAGCGCTATGACGACCATCACAACGAGAGCCTAGTGGTGAAGCTCTTCTGGATGCCGACGTCGTTCGACTGGAGCTTCCTCGTTATCTGGATGATCGCCATGGGCACAGTCGTCGGGGGCGCCTACTGGTCCGGCGTGGCGCAACTCTACCAGTGAGTATGCCTACCGTCTTCGCTCACGCCGCTAGTGCGTCAGCAAAGACAGCGAAGCGTCAGCGTTCCATCGCTTTTCAGCATCTCTTCGAATCCAATTCTATGTTCCTTGTTCCTTACCATTGTTACTGGATTTCTTACTTGTTTCATTTGAGTTCTTCTTGAGCTTACTTTATATCGCATCCCCTTTTACCCAATGTCCCAGCAAGGGGATCGTAAGGTATGCTAAATAAATGAATAAAATAAATTATATGTTATTGGGCTTGATGCACATGCCCTACTACACGCTTGTTACAACTTCAGAGCGGCGCACTAAACAAGCATGCGACAAACCCATCGCAGCCGACCAGCAAAAAGAGTCTGCAGTGACGTCCTTGAAAGTGACGTGCATGCAATGACTTGCTTGACGTGTTTGAAGCCTTTATTTTTGTCGCTGAAGACACTGGCATTCAATATTTTTCTCTCTTCGTCTTGTTGGCTTGCATAATAAGCAAGTCCAGGATTTGGAAGCGACGCGAAAGAAGCCTGTGAGCACCGAAGGTTAAGCAGCGAATTCGATACGACTGAAGCGAAAACTAAGCGGTTCCATAAACAGTATCCGAAACCACTGAATTGCCGTAGTTGACGGTAAGGAATCTCTGGGATATCACAAGGTGACAACTCTGTTGTTCGCTCGGACTTTTCCATGGCTGTCACCGAGTGCCACCAGCAAGAAATTTCAGCCTGTACTCAAGGAAACTTTTGTAGGTAGTACGTATTCAAGCCATAGGAACGCCAGATATACTAGCAAAACGGCCTGGATGTATCTCTTCACTGGGACGCCAAATAATTAGATGGTCATTGAAAAGTGCGAGCTCTTGATACTCTGTCGCATGGTTTACCGCAGGTACCAGCCAAAGGTCACCAAGCCCAAGAAGAAATCTCGGCGCGTCAGCAAAAGCCACCGCCAAGCTTCCGAAGCAAACACGGACATGTGCGCATCTTTATTTATATTTTTTGCATTTCTCCTTTAAGGACGTAAATCTGGGGCCAAAAGGAAAACTAGGATACATTTTGCATTCTTAAGTTCTCTCAAGCGCACTTACATTTAATTGTTCGTTCGAACGCAAGTGTAATGCCCCTGCTCCTTAGGATAGTGCAGGTTCACTTAGGCTCATGACTATGCTAATTTTTCCACGACTTTGAAATGTGTCAAATTTAACCGTCACTTGTACTACTTGTACTACTTGTACTACTTTCAGTGTGCTAAATCCTGTTAGCCTGCGTACAAGAACTGTGTAAATGGTGCACTTCGGTCGCTGCACCTCAGCTTGACATTAACGACGCTGCATGTCGGTTTCCTGTAGACATAAGTGCTCTGCGCAGTAAAGCTCCCACTTGTGCATCAGTGTTTCTAGTTCGCGCTGGCAGTGCCAAAACACTGAACGCGAGAAATATCTACGCTCTAACTTATGTAAGTTTAGCTCTTCTTATATTTAACGTGTTCCTATGTCGTGGTTTTCATAAGGATTGCATCACTAAGCATAAAAAAGGCACCGCAGTCAGATATCCCACGCAATGTACATTTTGCGCCAAATGAGCCTAAAAGTAGGAAATGAAACATCTAGAGAGAGGCCAGGAGTAAATAGAGCAGCTGATACCATGGAAGGAGATACAGAGCTCCTTAAAGCCATTTCTCGTAGCCTTAGAATAAATGGAAGCACGAAGAAAACAAACTACAAGTTTGCGTGGTAGCGGCCATTTTAAGACCATCACGTTCGATGGTCATAAAATTACCAGTACGATGTAATGTTTACGTGCATGTAAGAACAATGCACGTCTTCACACCTTCATGAAATATGCCAGTTCCCCGAACGTCAACTGGAGCAAGAGCCTCTTTGAGGCCACTTGGCCTTTTGCCCTTGCTTTTCTTTCTTATAAAATAAATAAAGAAACTGAATTAAATTAAATTTAAAAGCATCAATTGCTATGAACAGGTATCTAGCGAACCAGCCTAAAGGACCGTCGGAGAATTGAAAGGCGGAACTTATAGTAAAGGCGCTGGCCACGATGGTCAACTCGGCCTGGGAAGGATAGCGAATGAAGAAATCAGCCCAATGTAGAAGGTTAGGATTTCATAAAAGCTCTCTTTCGGCAAGTTCATACATGTTTAAACGGGCTGCCCTTTTATTATAGTCATACACTATCGGTGGTGAACAGGCAGCACTAGTAAAAAATTGTTTTATGCAGGCACGTTATGAACTAAACACGTTTTCAGACAACCATCATGGCTTAAATGTTCGGTTCAAGAACGCCGTGCGTAAACACAGAAATCAACCTCCGAAGGAAGCTTCTCATTTCATAGTGACGCAGGAGGATATAGTACGCGTGCCACATCTTATGCAATATCATCGACTATTATGCGAAATATGAGGATTTAGAAGTACTACCTTTTCTTGCGCATCTATGAAACGAGCTGCGTCCTTCTGACATTCACCAGCCTAAGTTTTTCTCTTGTGTGCCATATGTTTCGATAAAATCCTAATTGCAGGGGAAAGTGCATTTCGCAGCACATTCTGAGACAACTGCAAACAGAGTTTTATTTTTCTTTCGGTTATTTCATATCTCTGTAATACGACTGTCTAGTTTAGCAAGAAGTTTTCATTTTGCTGGCAATCTGCCCTCACGTACCGCATACATGCATAATTCATTCGTTGTCTCCTTCTACAACAGCGCATCTAACGGGTCTCTCGTGCCCGTCTCCGCTGACCGCGACTTCACGGAGAGCATGGGGGAGATGGAAGAGGAGTTCTCGGTGCCACTTTCTCCCAAGGTGGTCATCATGTTCGTGATCCACATGAGCGTTATGCTGCTCGTGCTGTATTACTTCTACCGGTACCTGGGTGAGTGCGCTTGACACGAACTTGGAAACTTCTACCGAATGCATCACCTCCGCACTCGTGAAGTGTGCCTTGCAACTTAATCATCTGCTCTGGTTAGAGATCGGTTTACCGAGCGCTGTTATCCTCTAGGTACAATAATAATGTCACAACGCAATGGTGAAGTGAATCTTCAAGGGGTGTACGGTAGCACAATTAAAAGACGGTACAAAAGAAGAGACACAGGTACACGCTGTGTGTGCACTTGTGTGTCTTCTTTTGTCCCGTCTTTTAATTGCGCTACCCTGCACCGCTTGAAGATGCATTACCAACAAGCCCACATCGCAACCCTGGTGAAGTGAAGCGCGAATGGCTCTAATTGCGGATTTTAATGCTATTAGCATCTTCGCGATACTTCACAAACTTTCCGATATCTGTGTCGGTATCTAAGCACTTTCCTTTCGAGCAAGCTTGGCTAACTGGGTATGTGCCGCTCTTCAATTACTCAAAAAAATTTCGTTAGACGTTCTACGGTGCTGGGCGGAATAGAAGGCGCGTCATATATATTCAAACACTCTTGTGTTAAAATATATATTGACATAATAGTGCTTATACAGAGTGTCCCACGTAACCTTAGCCAAACATTAAGAATATGCGACTGCCATTAGCTGGACAGAGCCAAGGTAACGTTGTGTGCCATCGGTTCGAGGTACTCAGATTTTTTTTCATTCTGCCTAATTATGTCATTAGTCCTAATTAATTAATCAACTTCCCAAATATTATACTTACATGAAAAGTGTGAAGTGGAAAATTGTAGAGCAACATGAAAAAACTCCCCATACAGCTCTCTGTTGCTCAATAGGTGCTACGTAAAAGTTCTCTTCCGAGTGTGAAAGAAATACGTGAATACACGCAAAGTGCCTCAAGCGGCCGGTCGCGCGGCAATTTTGCATGCATTTTCGGGCTACTTTCACGCTCGAAAAAACACTTTTATGCAGCGAGTATTGAGCAGCAGAAATCTGTATCGGGAGTTTTTCATGTCGCTCTACAATTTTCTCATTGACAATTTTCGTTTAATTAATATATTTGATAAGTTGACTAACTAAGGCTAATTATCTAATTAGGCGGAATGGGGAAAAATAATTTGAGCATCTCTAAGCGACGGCAAACAAGGTTACCTGTGTTCTGTCCAGCATCGTGGCATTTGCATATATTTTTAAAGTTTGCCTTAACTTACGTGGGACACCCTGTATATACAGCGCGTGCAGAGGGAACCAAAAGAGAGAACCCGGGATGCAGCACATGCCTCCGACATGAAGGCTTTCGATGGCGGCAACGTGGTGTGTCGCGCTACATTGCTTCAATGCTAACCGCATTTGCGCCGGCAGTCATCCTGAGGTGCTTCCTACTTCTTTTTTACGTACGTCCGCTGAGGTGATGAAGCAAATAATAGTAAATTGGCAAAGGTGCGCCCAATCTTCTGAAACAGCAGAACCATAAGGTTCTGCATGGTAACCTCCCTCGACATTACGGTAATAGCTCAGTAAAAATGCGAAAGGTAATCTCCAAAGGCGTAGGGTTGCCCACTAGCGTAAAGCGAGAGAAAATACCTTGGCAGCTGGTTCTGCTCGAAGCGCACCACAATCCTCCAATTCGAAGTGCTCTTGTTGGCGCTTCTCTTCGACTCTTTTGCATCAATAATCGATCGATAATGCCTCTATTACAGCAGTGAACTCAATATATTCCCTGAATGGTGTCCTTCGACGATTTGATTTTGAGATATTCTTTTAGATTGAGGGTATCAGTAGCATTTGCGCAGGCTATATAAGTCAGTGCAGTTCCAAGTAGGTGCAGTTCCAACAGGAAAATATGTAAACGTGGCGTCAGTATCGCCGTCAAACAAGTAATTGTGATATGTGGGGATTGAACGAATTAACAATAATTCAACGCGCATTTTTGCCAAAGTGTGGCTTTCATGTGCGTGTTCACTCTAACATAACTTGCTAAGGGAAATCTTGTTCCCTTTGGTCTGTTTGTTCTTTCATTTCTTTTTCTGTTGATATATATGTATTGCATTTTATTCCTTTCTATATTGATGTTTACATACGCAAACGGGACCAAAAAAAGTTACTTGGAAGTTAGCGCTTGTCCCTATTGGTCCTCCCCTGTTCCTTTTTTGCGCTAGCCTAGGTCTAAATTAGTATAGTTTAGATCAAAAATAGAAGTCCTGCTTAAGCATATTGGATTCTAGAATTCAGCAACCCCCTGAAACCTCATCTCCTTTTTCGTGCAGTGCACTTGATCGTCATCATGTTCGCCTTAGCATCGGCAGCAGCCTTACTCGCCTGCTTGGAGCCTCTCGTCAACCGGATCAACATTGGAACGTCTAAGTATGAGATTACCAATTTACTCTTACGCTTCATTGCAGCAAAACTTTTACTAGAGACAGGCAACTGTAGCTGACAGACTGAATTTCGTTGACATCTCTACTTACCTTTATGCAAAAGATATTGCCTCTAAAAGACAAACCTAATGGGACTTATAGTTTTATAGTTTCAATTCCTTTCATTATAAAATTGTAAGAACAGTAGGTAACAAGTTACACATGACACCGATTTGCAACTACGAACTGTGTGTGCTGTACCTTTAGCTTTATGACCACTCTTTTATTGTTTTATTATTATTCTGCTGTATCTTAACTGTGAGGATGGTTTCTCACGGGGCTGTTCAAATTTTGGCACAATGTAGTAAATAAGGGTGTGCTATTACAAAAAATTTCATACACGCATCGAATAGTTTCCGCTTTTCGATTTGCATTTGATACTAGAACTCCCTATTCGAAGTTACGAAGCATTGGCTTCCTTCGTATATGTAAGCAATTACAACACTTATCGAAGTTTACATGCAGTGAGAACCAGCAAAGTGAGAACTGTTTTGTATCATTCAGCTGCAGGGGAGTCATTGTCGTTGCGCAGGGTCACCAGTCGCATAGCGAACACAAGGGGTAGGTAACTTCTGCCCGACAGTTCCCAGTCATTGAATAGAAATAGGTCACTTCTAGGCAACATGTATATACGAATTTGTTGTCTCAGATTATATTTGAGCCAGTCTCACTATATGTGTATTATTAGGGTTGTCGGACGATCCCACCACTGTCAACCAGATGTAGGAGTCGTCGGACGGCCTCGCCGCTGCCACCATTTGAAGGAGTTGACGGTCGTAGAAAGGAACTCGGTGAAAAGGATTTATTTACATTATTTACATCTTAGACAAGACATACATCGACAGTCTAGCGTGACTCCCAAATGGAGCCCGCAAGACTAACATACAGCAAGCAGCTTACGAGCACACAGCTCACGAGTACATTTCTAGCACGACAACGAGCACAAAACGAGCACGCACTAGCAGCCGGCAATCGCTGCTTATAAGCACTCCACTCGACGTCATAGTTCGACGTCATTGAAGATGACCCGCCCTTTTGGAGGAGACGGGCTCACCTACACGTGTTGCACAGGTTTCAGTGCCGCACAGGTTTCAGTGGTCCGGAGCTGACGTCAGAGGGGCTTCGTAGAACTCTGAGCCGTCCCTGTTGACGCGGCCGGATAGCACATTGTCTGGTTTCTCGAAAAGCTCATGGGGAGGTTCCGCCAATTACCTCCCCTCGAGAACTCCCCTGAGCTGACCCCGCGCCACGTGGCTGCTGGTTATCCGCAGTTCTCTGAAGGGCGCCCCGTCCAGTTGGATTGGAACACGTGAAGCGGGCTGAAATAGCTGCAGGCCGATCCTAACAGTATCCATTTAATTCATTGAAGCGTGTTTCACTATCGCACTTCTTTCCTTCAGCGAGCACATAGATGTACGCGCATTCATCTGCTTCCTTGTTTCATTACTGCCATGTCCATGGTGTTCCAGGTAACTGAGAGCCGTTGTTTGTCATTTACAAGCTCTTCAAATTGCCCGGACACCCGATTGCGAAGGCCGCTATAGATATATGTCAAATAATGTGTATCAGCCTCATTGTGTTACCAAATGGTACTCTGTGCGTGTGTGTGAAAATTTTTATTGTCCGTAAGGGGTGACACCGGAGCTCCGGTACTGCTCGCAGGCGTCCAGGGAGCCCGCTGTCACCCTAAGGGGCAGGGGTTGCTGGCGCCACCTGCAAGCCAAGAACCACATGTCTCCAAGATGGAGATACCTCACGCAAACGGGAAATCCGGAGGACCAATTCTGCAGATTATGCGATAAAATAGGAACTCTAGGACATATCCTATGGGAGTGCAGCTACTACCCGGCATAGAATTTATTCAAAGACGAAGACGCATGGGGGACCGCGCTTCATAGCGAAGACCCGGCTGCACAGGCCAACATTGTCCGTCTGGCAGCCGAAGCGGCAAACCGCTTCATCTACTAACCAAATGATACTATTTCTACAGTTTGCTTATAAATTAAAAAATGTTTCATATACGATATGATATTCAGTTGGCCTTGTTCCAGAACATTTGTATTCGTTTCGATTCAGGATTTTCGGCATTCTAACATCCCTACTAGCAAAGCTTTAGTACTTGTAACTTCTAACGGAAGCAAGAGCGCAGTAACCAACACTAGTGGAATTACAAGGGAGCGCCATGCGGCGCTGTCTTCAGATTGTGTTTATTTCGCGTAGCTTTCGATTACAACTTTGACAAACTCAAGCAATCGGGAAACGTGAAAAGTTTTCACGGAAGTTGTACCAATTGCTACGAACGGGTGGATGTCTGATTTTCACTTTATTCATTCCGTTTTCACATCATGGCAAAATAAACTTTAAACATGCTTTGTTTCAATGAACTGGGACAAACCTAATTCAAGTCTGCTGTAGCTACAAGGACAAACATCGCATAAGAATAAAAAAAAATGACAGTCGCATAAGTATCTTACGTGATTTGAATGCGAAAGCATTAGGACTTGTCAAAGTCATCACCTTAAATAAACCTGCACGCTCAATCCACCTTGCTCTAAATTGCATCATTCTTAATCAACCTTCATCCGCCTTAATCCACGTTGCTCTAATTTAGACCAACCTAAATGTAACGTAACCCACATTAACGCACCTTAATCCACATTAATCCACTTTACCGCACCTTAATTGATTTTATTGCAATTTTGAAAGTGGGCGACGGCATCCGTCCGACGCCGTGGCTGTTTACCGAGGGATTTCACAGTGCGAGCCAGAACAGGTCCAGCGTCGGGAACATCGCGTCATCAGTTGGTAACGTGGGTCTTCTTGCCACCCCATGTTAACGCCGGACGCTCGCCGGATTTTCCGCTTGATGGGCCACGTAAAGCGTTCGCCTAAATATAAAAGGCAATAAACCAAGCCATCAAACTAGAAAAGACATGTATATTGACGAAAGCCAATCTCCTCAGAACGCCACGTCTAACGCGAAGTGTGACGCGGGACTCGCAGGGTCCCCAAGCAGCTGGCGTTTTGCTGCCAGGCGCCAATGGAGATACGAGAGGTGGCGCTGATGGTGGTCTCGTTCGGCGTGGCGCTAGCCTGGCTGCTATTGCGGCACAACGACGCCGTAGGATGGGCCCTGCAAGACATGCTTGGCATCGCCTTCTGCATCAACATGCTCAAGTCTATACACCTGCCGAACCTCAAGGTACACAATCCCGTGGCAGCTTATCAGTGAGGGTTCACCGATGAAGAATGAGAAAGAAGAGTGCTTAGCTTACGACATGGCTACGGCTCGCAACGATTTATGGCGCCTAATATTCCAAGAGATGCCACTTTCATCTTGGTGTGCCGCCGACAGCGTGTCCGAAATAAGCAGTGTTGAGCAATATTCAGCAATAATAGGCCTGCTATATTGCGAACTATTATGTAATGGTTTTCCGACGGATGCCCAATGCAAAAACACCCCCGTAGTTAAATTTAGGCGCACGTAAAACAAACTCGGGTAGTAGAGATTATTTCGCAGCTCTGCGTCTATGGCATCCCTCATATGTCAACCTATCAATGAACACGTTTCGAACATCAAATCCCACAACTAAGCTTGTACAACGGTGATGCTCCTTACGAGTTCGCTGGTCCTCGGTCTCCCCCTTTTCCTCCGTTCTGCTCGGTCTTCGAGTATTTCTTTCGACTGAAGTATTTCCTAAATTTTCGAGAAGAGCTGAGTACGCGCGCTGCCACCGGCATTGTTTCAGCTGCTGGTCCTGCTGCTCTCCCTGCTGCTGGTGTACGACGTGTTCTTCGTCTTCATCACGCCTTTCCTTCGCGCGGTAAGCGATGCTAGCGACGCTACCACTTCGGCACGGTGCGACTTATGAATGGCTAAGGAAGCATTCGTTGAGAACGTATCTACTTTCTGCGCCTTTTCCTGTCTAGACTACATTATTGTAGTCGATTACCACCCAAATGCGCTTGAGTGCGTGACACGGGCTATCTCCTTTATGCTGTAACGGCGTAGAAAATATTTCAGCCCCAAATATATATCGTCGCAATCGACGCTATACTGAAAGGAGAAACAACAGTAATGCCGCCCTTGTTGCTGGCACCCTATGAGAAAAAACAGTAAGACATTTCTTGGTGACTGGGATGAGGCCGGTGGCGAAAACGGCAGCCGAGATTTCGTTACGCTGTAGTGCAAAGTACACTTACCTGTCATCCATTTTTGTTCTCGTAATTTTCTGTAAGATTCACACCAAACGTAACGAAGTCGAAAGCGAAATTGTACAAATCTGCTGTTTCATACAGCACTCGGGCCTCCCATAATTGAACAAACGTCCCGTTTATTCGAAGCATTTAGATTTAGACTGAGCCTTAGCATGTAGAAAAGGTGCAAAACGGCACATTTTACTATGCCGCTGATGAAATTACCAAGGCTTTCAGTCACGCGGGCTTCCTTCACTATATGAAAACTTTCTACATAGTATTGCCGTAACATATAACCTCACAGCTTCCGTAAATTCTCGATGTCTAATTAAGCCTACACGTAAAACTTCTCAGTATTCTCTGAAAACGGTAAAGGTTTCGTTTTACGCTAAAATTTAATGAATAACTGTAGCGGAGGTCAATGCCTTTGCGAGTTCAGGCTCTGTATGAAGTGTATCCGCCGAGTATTGAAAGTGCCCTCCGCCTTTCTCCTTCCAGAACCGCGAGAGTGTGATGGTGGAAGTGGCGAAGGGTGGCAACCTCCAGGAGTCGCTCCCAATGGTGGTGCGCTTCCCGAGGCTCGTCAAGGGCAAATACCACGCCTGTTTCCCGCGCAAATACTCCATGCTCGGCCTGGGGGACATCCTGGCGCCCGGTGAGGGGCCGGCGTCATCTGCTGACAACAGGCGCTGATAAAGCTGCGCGCGGTTCCTTGCAAAAGCGTGTTTTTGCTTTCTGCTCGGCGGCAGCAACTCAGGACAAAAATTCTTGTTATCGAGGTACAATGGCAACTTTATCTGCACCGTGCCAGAAGCTCACACACATCGGCGATGATAGCGGGGACTTTCCCACTTTTTGCGGCGCACTGCATACTGTGTCGGACAAATAAAATGCAGCGAGGCATCATACTCTTTTCCGTCGTGAAATTACCGCAATAGCGCCCTTCTAAATTCTAAGCAACAGTAGTAATGCTGTCCCTGCGTCTGCAACTTCCTCGATATCGCTCTCACAAATTCACTTTCTATTCGGCTCTATTTTGTGACTGGTAATTAAACACACGACCGACCACTTCTTTTTTGCAGGGCTTCTACTCTCTTATTGCCACGCGTTCGACCTTCTGTCCCTCGGAAAACGGTTTTACTTCTACATTTCATCTGCTGGTAAGTGGAAGTGCGAATATAACTCCCATGTCTATGCGACTTTATGTGGGTCGACTGACGGTGCATTGATCAGCAGTGCATCAACGCAAATTTTATCATCACAACAGCCAACAAAGCTTGTACAATTGCCGGAAGTTCCGGAAAAAAAAACTATAAAGTTTTTACACTTTTTCATAGTAGAACTGCTGCAAACAAAAGAAAACAAACTTGCAAGCAAGACGCGCTCTCCTAACACATGTTGTAGCCACCGACGTGGCTGCGATTAACAGCCAACGGTAGGCGTGCACATTCGTTCCTCTACGAGTCCCTCGAACCACTGCCACATCTTGTGCGCCCCGCGCAAGGAACGCTTTGCAGTACCGAGTGCTAAGCGACCGAAAGCACGCTTTTTACGACTGCTCAAATCCATTACGCACCGTCATTCCGCAGACTCTGCTGAGAGTGCATTAGCCATTCGCATTGAAGCATTACTGCAATTAACCACGTGGGTCGATTGCAAACAGTTCGCAAAGAAAATGTGCACAGTAATTTGTTTAACGTCCTTGCGTTTCGTGGCTGCGCGAAAACACGTGTTTTGACGTCCTCTCGATACTACCAGCTATACGAATGGATGTTCCTTACAGCAACGATGATAACGATGATGATCAGTGGGGTTCTATGTCACAAGGGCCACGGAAGGCCAAAGAGCGCCAGATAATGGTATAATGTATTCTATGTAGCGGTCAATGTAAAGTGGCGCATGCTACGCGGCTGTAAAGTGGCCTAAAGGCGTAATAAAGTAAAATGTAACAAAGATGCGCAAGATATTTATTATTTATTTATTTATTTATTAATACTGTCAACCCTCATAGAGGGTCATAACAGAGAGGACAATACAATTACATACATCAAATATGTACAATGCCAATGTACGTAAAGTAGCTCAACACATGTCAATTCACAGTGAATAAGTTGTTCACTTGAATGATGTTCAGCCAACTTCTGACATTTATCAAAGTACTTACAATGAACATCAAGTCGCACATATCACTTGGCACTTCAAAGCTAAATTGGAAACTCCCGTAAATAGGCCTCAGCAGCATTTTCAAAGTTGGTGACATCCTTTAGGCTAACAGTAGCGTTTGGCAATTGGTTCCACATTTCCATTGCATCCGGGATAAAAGAGTATCGAAATGTATCAGTGTTGGTACGGTACGGCTTTATGACGTAGTCGTGGTTAGTTCGCGGGTTTCTTTTGCCTGGAGTGTGTAGATATTTGAGCTTATCAATCTTAAGTTGACCCTGCATTATTTGATAAAGCATCTTCAGCCTATATTTCTTTCTACGTACTTCAAGAAGATCCAAGTTGCAACGTTGTAGCATAAGCGTGACCGACTCCTTCCTTCGGTACGTCGAACAAATGAAACGCGCCGCCAGTCTCTGTATCCTTTCCAATTTTCTCTTAAGCGTCACTTGATGGGGACTCCAAACAACGGCTGAATATTCTAGTATCGTCCTAATAAAGGTGGTGTATGCAATAAGTTTTACATTACGCGGTGCATGTTCCAGTTTTTTTCTCAGAAAGTACAACTTTTGATATGCAGTCATGCAGACGTTATCTATATGTTGGTTCCATGTCAAATTTTGTGTTATTGTTACCCCTAGATACTTGAACTGGTGCGCATTCTCCAATAAATGTCCTCCAATGCTATAAAAAAAGGAATAGACAGTTTTCTTTTTGGTGATGTGTGTATATGTAGATTTGGGATAATTTATTTCCATTTTCCATTTCCTACACCAATCGTCTAAATTTTGCAAACATTTCTGAATTTTAAGCTGGTCATCAAGTTTAGTAATTGTGGTGTAAATTAAACAGTGTACGTTCCATACGTTTCAATAAAAATATGACATTGATGCATGGGGCGTACACAGATATGCTTCTGTTTGGGCGAGTTGGTCCATCTTGAAACATATGGGTAAGAATGCAAACACTACCACAAGAAGGGCGACACGTACAGACAAGCGCTGTGAGTACATGTTTCCTTCCTGTGGTCGTCTGTTGGCGCTGTTGCTCATATGTACATAGACATGTTGGACAAAAATAAACGATATACTACGAAGAGGCGTTATTCTAAAATATACGACTGTCGAAAGCACTACTGCCTGATCAGGGCCCTTAGAGAGTAGGGGCCTGTAGGCGTGCGCTGTACCAGATGCTACCGTCGCAACAGCGGCTTCTCAAGAAAGACCGCGCTATTCGTCGAATTCTTAAGGCTGATAACGTGTTGTAAGCGGACTCCATTGAAAAATCTAATGCTGTTTCCCTGTTGAACAGTGGTTCCTTACCAAGAAACATTGCTGGATGTAAAGGGAAAGGTTTTCTGTAAGTAAAGGGAAATGTTTTTTGTGTGTCTATCAGCGTCTATTTCTTGGCACTCCAGTAAGACGTGAATGACGGCCAACCTCTCACTACATTTGCCACAGATGGAAGACCCATCGCTTGTCAACAAGTGGTTATGTGTGCCGTACGTGTGTTCTACTATCAGACGAGTTAAGAGGACATCGGCTTTCTGTGATTTTGTTGTTGATGGCCAAATGCCGAACTTTGGTTTAATTAAGTGGAGTTTATTAGACGTTTCAGCATCCCAGAGGTGTTGCCAATAAGTTAGTTTTCTCCACAGGAAAGGTTTCAAATCTATTGCTGCGACAGTTGCGGGAGCACTGCAAGTTCTCGTGGCTGTGTATGTAGCTAGTTCACCGGTGAACATAATACCCTGAATGACTCTGAGGCCAGAAACCCAGCATACCCCGACACGTTCTTCAGCTCCACAGCTAGTGCACAAAAGTGAATAAAGTAAATTTTTATAGGATGTCTGTGTTTTCATAGAGGCAATAATGCCTTAACTATGCTCAATGAGTCTGTATATATTATTGTCTTCTCTAAATTTATTTGTGTAATGTTCGTTACAGCCAACAATAACGCATAGGCCTTAGCCGTAAAGACGCTAGTAAGTAGGTTCAGAACGTCTCATTCCAAAAATGTTAGTCCAACCACGGCGTAGGACACGACCGCATGTGACTTTGATGCGTCCGTGTAAAATTCCGTGTACGAGTATTTCGCTTGTAGTTTAGAAAGTGCATTCGAATTCGTTGTTGTGGAGCGTGTTCGAGAACTACAAATTACATGTCACATTCTACGATCTCCCAGTGTCACAGCGGTAATGTTCTTGCTGAGGTCTTCAGACGGTGTTCTAGAAGCGATACACCTATTTCTTCACTATTTCTTCACGCTCAGCAAGAAGGCTTCCCTGAATGTGCGACGATTACATAATAGCGTAGCGCACGTCATGTCGTTTATAGTTGCGTAGAAAAGACGTTCGGGGTTCGAATGCACTTCCAGGGTACGTAAAACTACAACATGATCTTCGAAGTTCAAGTGACCACTCATTTGATTCCACGCAGAGACCTGGTGCAGGACTTGTCCTGAAGGCGCCTGTGGCCAGGCAGATCCCCAAATGAACAGCGACCAGTATCTTTAGCGCGCTGGGCCCGGCAGAGTGATAGACCACACTGCCATAATCCGGACGGGATTGTATGACGATTGTATGACAAGTTTATCAGACGCTTGCTATGATTTCCCCATGTTTTCCGCAAAAAAAACTTTGAGAATAGTCATTGTTTTTAGGCATTTATTCTTAATATATTTGATGTGGGTTATGTAGGATAATTTGGAGTGAAGTACGACACCCACAAATATGTGCTCGATGTGCAGAGGCATGCGTTGTCCATCGAGTTTAATATTAGCGTCTGGGGCCAAGCCTCTCCTCCGCGTAAAAATGATGCAGGAGATTTTCTGCGGATTTAACCTGAGCCTATTTTCATTCGCCCATTTCGACACCCTGTTCAGGCCGCCCTGAGCCTGTCGCTCGTAAATTCAGAGATGACACGATTTGAAACCAATTTGTACATCGTCAACGTATACTGAAGAAGCTATTGCATGTGGAATTCGTTTGCGTAATGAATTCATTTTCACAATAAAGAGGGTACAGCTTAATACGCCACCCTGTGGGACCCCAATTTCTAGGAGAAACGGCCTGGAGAAAGCATTACCAATTCTTACATGGAATATGCGGTTAGATAAGTAGCTTGCTTTAACCTTAAGCATCGTTACACGAATATCCATCTCTGACAAATCTTGCAATATACCGTAGCGCCACGTCATGTCGTACGCCTTTTTTATGTCGAGAAATATAGACAATACGTATTGCTTGTGAATGAACTCTGTGCACACGGAATGGTCGGTTGTAGAGCTATCCTCCCTGAAATCAGTGATGAGGTTCAACGATTATGGTAAATTCGAGGAAATGTATCATACGACGATTTATCATCTCGCGTAGCTTGCAAAGACAAATTGTAAGTGCTGTCGGACGTTAACTATTATTTGAAGATCTTTCAATATTAAAACTACAATGGCCACTGTCCATGTTGAAGGGAGGTATCCGACAGCCCAAAACGAGGAAATATTGTTATTTTTCTGTATTTGCGCAAGCTCTTGATCATGTCGTATACGATGCTGTCAGCTCCGGGTGCAGAGCTCTGACATACATTCAATGATGCTTTCAGCTCGCCAACGCTGAAAGGACAACTAAAAGATTGATTCCGTTTGCATTTCCGATCCAGTGCTCTACATTCCACTATTTCGTTATAGTTAAGAAGCGGCGGACAACAAATTATTGAGCTCAGTGTGCTTCCCAGGGGCGTCTTCCTGATTTCATAGTCTTGCCTTGATCGTCTACCAGGGGTAAAGCCTTCCAAGCCCATTCCAACCTATCGCCTCCCTGTGCAGGAACTTATGCTTCAAGGAAAACTCTCCCAGATTGTTTTCCTAGCTTGCCGTCGCGTCTGCCTTCCCAGGAATTTAATGTGTTTTGACTAGATCAGATTTATAGCAGTCGGCGACTGACGGAATATGCCCCATGTGTTATTTTGTTGTTTGTTTGTTTTTGTGCGTGTGTGCGCCTGGCTGCAATCTTCATTCCACCAAGGAATTCGTCATTTTTACGCGCTGTGACTAGTTCGGGGAATGCGTTTCTATGCTGCGTCAATAAAAGAACCGGTAAAATACGCTGCTGTATCATCTGTACGAAATTCGCCGATAAAAGCTCGGGATAAAAAAGTCGATTCCTTAAAAAGTTTACAATCGGCAGAGGCTAGTTTCTATCTAGGGACATGAGGAGAGGAGTCATCTTGTTTTACCAAGCTGCACAGGCAACTCGACCTTGGCAGTTGGGGAAACTATGGCCAAATCTTTGACATTTGAAGCATCTCAGGGGGTTTGGCACATGTGGCCTGACACGGATCTTGATATAGCCTGCTCAGATAGTTTCGGGACACAAACCTGAGCCGAATAAGGTGCTTTGTTGCGATTTCTTTGCCATGCCGCCTTAACTCGATTCTCTTGGAATTGATTAGGTTCTGGTCGCTCAAGCCTTTATAGAAGTTCCGTCTCGGTGAGTCCTAGCAAGTTATCGTCCGAAAAGTCACTACGGGTGGTTTTCAGCGTGCAGTGTGCGGTAATAGTCGGTGGAGTGTCCCCAAAGGAGACTATATTTGGCAGCTTTTCGTGTTGCTTCTTATCGCGGAATTCCAACAGGAGGTCACCGCTGGCCAATTTCGTAACCTTATGGCCTCGTCCAGTAGCACCAGAGAGATATCTTGCGATAAGGAACGGTGAGATGACTCTGTTTTTCCTAGTCCTCAGTGTTGATTACATGATAGTGGGGGAAAATCTGGGTTTGGCTCCCAAAAACTGAATACTTCTTCGGTGCGCCCCCTTTTGTGGGGTCGATCAGGGAGTGGTGGAAAGCTGCTAGCCATACGTGGGCGTGTGCTTTTCTGCAGTAACGCCAGCCATTCTCCATAGAGTCCAGCAAGAAGACGCCGCAAAACATCTAAAACTAGCTGAGCAAACGCCAGCTGTACGTTGCTGCTAAAACCTAATATGATATAACTTACGTTGGTTACGTCACACACGGTTAACGCGCGCTGCCTAGAAGATCGAGCGTAAGTATATAGGAGAGGGAAGACAGGAAAGATTGAAAGTGAGCGAGAAAGACGAAGGTTGGAGAGGACAGAAAAAGGCCACTACCCATTTCCCCAGGATGAGTCAGTCCGAAGGTGCGATCTACGTGAAGCCGAGGCCAAAGGGGTGTGTTGCCTCCGCCGAGGGGCCTTAGAAGTGGAAACACTCGGAATCGCCTAGTGCACAAGAATGCCCTTTTCCCGGGACTCGGCTAAGCCGCGCACGGTTAAACGCGGGAAGGGCCAAACCCCTTGTTCTCGGGACCGTAGTGTCGCCATACACCAAACGCCTCCTGACGCAGACCCCCCTGCGGGGTACAGCAGTCGATGTACTCCTTCGGGTATCTGTACAATAGCTGATCTTCGCAATAATTTCTTCTTCTACGGTAGTTATTACCTATATTTAGATCAAACCTTAATTTGGGCGGCCTGGACGCCCCGGAAGAGGGAACACGTTCTAGTTGTACTGTATTCCACTTTTGCCTACAAGCTAAAAGAAGCACTTACGTGACGTAAAGACATGACACAGGAAGTGTATGGCTTCTCCCAGCGTACGGCGTGGGCATGGTGGCGACGTTCATGGCGCTGCACCTGATGCACATGGCTCAGCCGGCGCTGCTTTACCTGGTGCCGTGCACGATCGTGCCTACCGTTGTCACCGCCTGGTACAAGGGACACCTCTTCGCCATTTGGAATGGTCTGCGGGTGAGAGAGGGGGGGGGGGGGGGTGGCTTGACGCATCAATCATTATGCGTTACTTGTCTTTGCATTCTGTATACCCTGTGTTTATTTGTTTATATATACCATTTGTTTAATCTGCCCGAACTAACTGAAACGAACAAAAACAAAACATGAACAAGTGGTGTAATTACGGGCATGGCCATTCTTGAATTCCCTTCGAGTACCCGTTATCTCATTTTGTACTTTTTCTGCAAGTGTTTTCTGACCGAAGTAGGATGCTCATAGAGGCCATAAAAACGTGGTTCCTCGAGAATTGATTGTCAGTTCTTTGAATCGGTTGTAGTGAAGAAATTCCGCAAATGCCATGAACAAGCTTCGCGAAATCATATGACGATATCGATTTCGATCTTTTCCTCGAATTTTCAAAGAAGGCTACTTCAAAAGGGGAATCCTTCTCCTTGAAACAGCAAGTTCGGGTACCGCAGACACACTGCGTCATTAGCAATGACGAATAAGTATCTAGAACGCCAAGCTCCTCCTGTACTTAAATGTTTATTAGACCACCGCGATTTCATACAGCATCAATTCTCGTAGACAGCGTAAGCGCTCTGTGCTTCCCCTTTTCGTAGCGGAATAGCAATTCAAATTAAAATTACAATAAATTATGCAATTTTACTTTCCAACCCCCCGATCTCATTACGAGGCACGCGCTGGTGGCGGACCCTGGAATAATTTTCACTACCTCCGATGTTTCAACGCAGTGTGTCAGAACGAAAAGAAAACCAAAGCGATAAAAGAAACAAAAAGCGCTACATTTTTGCCCGGAACGAAAACGTAACTGAAACGTTCTTTATTATTTTGTTTCGGATTGAAACCGAAATATTTTCAATTGGGTTTTGTTCAAGGCGAAAGTCGGCAATCTGAAACAACCGACTTCAGGCAACGTCAGAATTAACGCGCATGTTTCAAGCAGGGACAGGGCAATCTGAGTTTGGCGCTCGGTGCACTAGCAGATGGGCTTAGTAGCAAAACCCAGAGCTCGTGCGCTGAAGAGCTTATCGTTTCGTTTCTTGCGGGTACAGCCTTTTGTTACTGAAATTTTATTGTTCGTTTATGTTCGTTTAAGGTCTTAAAAAGAAAGGTTACGGCGCTAAGCACACGAGCACGAAGCGAGACACAAACGACACATACGGGCGCCAACTTTCAACTGTTTATTCAGCAGAACCCACGCATTCTTATACAAGAAACCGAAGTGAAAGCTAATCAAAGTAGAGATAAGCATTGGTGATAGGAGTTAACACTGCTCGTAAGCCAGTGATCTGTACTGAATTATCATGGCCGGTACATATGAGCACGTGTGCATTACAGGCGTAATCCGAGAATCCAACCAAATATGCCAGCTGCACGTTCTGATCTCAGCAGCGATTATAGGCTATCATTTATCGATGACATTTCTTTGTCACTAAATGCTAGGGACGGACGGCTGACGCACTTGTTTCCTGCACTTTTTATGAGGAACGCCTCGATTATTTCCCTTTCAGTGTGGTTTCTTGCTTTCTTCAACGTGTATATTGGACAAACGGGACGATTCTTCAACGATCGAGTGAGAGAGCACAGCTTGGCGGGCAACAGCAACATGGGCGGCCACCTGGCAGGCCACTGCCAGCGTTGTGGTTGTATGCCAATCCTCGACAAAACGACCTTTCTAAGGAAAGCAAGAACCTGCACTGAAAGGGAGGAAATCAGGGCTTTCTGCATAAAAAAAAAAACAGGAAATAAGTACGTTATCATGCCTTCACTAGCATTTAGTGACAAAGAAATGTTATCCATAAATGACAGCCTATAATCGCTGCTGATATCAGAACGTGCAGCTGCCACGTTTTGTTGGATTCTCGGATTACGTCTGTAAAGGACGCGTGCTCATAAGTGCCGGGCATACTAATTCAGTACACATCACTGGCCTACGATCACTGTTAGCTTCATATCAGCCCTGCTTATCTCTACTGTGATTAGTTTTCACTCAGGTTTCTTGTATAATATTGCGTATGTTCTGGTGAATAAACAGTTGGAAGTTGGCGCCCGTATGTGTCGTTTGTGTCTCACTTCAACCTCGTCTGCTTTGCGCCGTTACCTTTGTTTTTAAGTCATGAAGCAACTAGCTCAGCAACAAGTTTTGGTAAATCGTTTAAGGTTGTTTTATCCGAAGAACTGCCTCGCATTTTGGCGAGTACACTCGATGGCGTGCTCCTTCTGAGGTCATGCTCACTGCCTTGACTCAAAGCACTGAGCATGATCTCAGAATTGATCATTCACTTTTTGAGAAAAATAAATGCTATGTTTTGACGAGGTAGCGTTAAGGGCCCCGTGTGGCAGAAAATCCGGTGTCGGCATAGGCGCCGGCGTCCGCGGTCGAGAAAATCCTCCCGAACCACGTATATCCCATAAGCCACTGAAGTTCTTCATCTATCACTAAAGTTCCTCATACGTTGTCTTACGTCCTTTACAAAGTTATTCCTCAGAATTTGTAGAATGACAGCCCACAAAGAAATGCTATGAAAGAAAACACCGACAACGCATGTCTCTTACGTTAAATTTTCTGAGACTGAAATATCGAAAGTGCGAAACAATAACAGAAGGTGATCCCACGCAAGAGGCCACGTTTCTGCCAGTAAGCTCGCCTTGCTGCCCAGATTTCGCCGCCAGTGAAATCCCGGTAATCATTACGATTACCTAAAAGCTGCAGCTTCCCGGAAGCGTGAGAAGCGGTCAGGAATCTTTGAATGCTATTGCGTTCCACTCTTAAACGCGAAGCTTAAGCGTCCTCCCCGTCTTTCTAACGTTACTTTGCTTCGAAAATTTTTGCGTGCGAACGAAAACGGTTATGAACCGTAACAGATTATTTGTTTTTCGTTCCGCAGCAAAACCGGAACGGAAGGTTTTTCAGAAACAAAACTAAAACCAAAACGAAAAAAAATTCTTTCTCAGACGCTGTTTTAACGCGCACGCAATGCTTGCCACACGAGCGCTTTTGCATTGCGCCGGCAACAGAATGCGGCCGCCGCAGCCTCGAGCGAGCAAAGCAAGCAAACCCACAAGCGATTACGCGGAAGCGAGGCCACACGGCAAAGCCATTAAATCACTGGATGCAAGCATGCTGGGCCGACTGTCTCATGGCATGGATTTTACGATTTTCGATTTTCAGTATTACCTCTCGGCGAGAATTCACTTTGTTCACTGTCGCTCTGCCGTTAAATGAAAGTATGCGTAAAGCAGTCAGCCTAGATAGGTTAGCCTCGCTGTGCTCCCAAGCCAATGCTTATTTCATTTCCTTTATCCGGCAGCACCCTTTGTGCGACTTTCGTTGGTTGATATTTAAAAATTGCCTCATCAGTTCCCTACATCGCTTACACGTGGAGACAAGCAAATGACACCATACAGCGTATGTGCAGGTGCCGCCACCTAACGGCGAATTGCGCTACATAAGGGGTGATGGTCCGAGCCTCCATCCCCAGAGGGCGAAGCAATCGCGCTGGCTGGTGCGGCCTTTGCGCAGCGTCTTTCTTCCCCTACAATATGGGGTTAACAGACTGCACGATTTCGATTCCAGATTACTGGTATACCCGTTTCTTTCTTCTTGTACACTACTGTTGCTATTTAGGTTGTCATATAACTATTCATTAAACAATTATTATTTACTCAAAGAAATCTGAAACTTCGTAGGCTCGGATGCTCTGCCTAATATTTGCCCTCGTAGCTGTCCAATGAAACAAGAACTGCAGATTTGCATGCACATTTCATGGAGAAGTTGCCACTTTGCTCTTGACTCGCAACATGCATGGGTGAAGAAGTGGCCAATAATAATCGATATTCTCCGTATTGAAAACATATTCGTATATTATTACTCCTCTCACACCTAATTAAATTTGTATGAAGTTAGTACTATAGCAAAGTCGGGCCGTTGAAGCCAGTCAGCTTCGGCAGTATATCTTAACTGGCCACACTTCGTGGGAACTGCCGGCCAACAGTTAATCGACACACAAGCTACGTCATGAAGTGTACCTATGGCACAACCCTACGCCGAACTTGGTGAAATTCAGTCGCAGTGGGCTTGCGAGGATTTCATCTCATCCACTGCTGTAAGAATTTTTCTTCTTTCCGGTGAGGACATGCATGTGACTGGTAGAGGGAGAGGAGAGGGGCTTGACAGGCGGGTTTGTCGAACGTAGTTTCATACAAGGCACTCTCGTGCGCAAATTTCGGCAGAGGAGGGTGGGGACCCGCCGTGGTTGCTCAGTGGCTATGGTGTTGGGCTGCTGAGCACGAGATTGCGGGATCGAATCCCGGCCACGGCGGCCGCATTTCGATGGGGGTGAAATGCGAAAACACCCGTGTACTTAGATGTAGGTGCACGTTAAAGAACCCCAGGTGTCCGAAATTTCTGTTGGCCTCCATTCCGCATGCCACATAATTAGGAAGTGGTTTTTGGCCCGTAAAACCCCATAATTAAATTTCGGGTTCGGGTGCCCCCCTCCGCCCGTTTTGCTCCGTTGGCTCTGCCTTTGAATGCATCATATAAAGTCACCTTAACACCGTTTAGACTTCAGTCAGTTTGTCACAGCTGATGGACCTTTGAATGAAATTGAGTGGACTGCTTAAGATGTCCTTAAGCGCAACAGCTTACGGACAAAGCAAACTGTTTGTGTAGATCGTATTGGCTTCAACGTGAAGTGATGCGCAGGAATGCTAGGATGAACCCACGAAATCGTGTTTACTTTGCCTTCCGAGTGTACATGGCATAACTAAATTTGGGAAAACCTTGACCAACCCTGTACTTAAAGCACCAAGAAATCGGGACACGTTTTGTGACAGTGAATGAAGAATTAAACTACGTTGTATTTTCTTATTGTGATCAAAATGTTTATCACGTTCTCGCCACCAAAACGCATGCTGCTTTATTCTCTACCACTGACATAAATCAATCAGAATATAACAAGCGGCTTCTCGCTAAACTCGTGTCTTTTCCCCTTTGAGATATTCTTGAAGTTAGCTGGGGAACAAGAGCTCCGCTTTGGTATAAATGCGTACTTATCAATGAATCTCGAGACGTCATAAGTGTGCCCGCACCTGTCAAGAGCATATAATTCTCGCAGGGTAGGAGCTCAGAACCTCAAAGGGGCCCAAACAAATTCTGCTCTTTATTCTTGCACGGGCTCAGCGTATGCAACATTACGGGACATGATAGCCAGCCCCATCGATAGCCGTTGAAGGACTTCAGGCCCTCGTACAGTAGTATTCCGTGCAAGGGAATACACTACAGTACACACAAGTCGCAAGGCATTGCGTGCCAAGATGCAATAGTCGGAGAGATTTACGGCAGACCTCCGACTTTTCTTTAGTGAGTACGTGGAACAAGAAGCAACTACGTGTGGCGATAACTCAACCTTTCACTGAAAGAGTCGTTCTGAAAGCGAATGCATGCCCGTCATGAGCCACTTTGACAGATTCACGGCAGACCTCCGTCTTTTCTTTAGTGAGTACGTGGAACGAAAAGACTACCTAGTGGCGATAAACTCAACCTTTCACTCAAGAAGTCGTTCTGAAAGCGAATTGCACACCCGTCATGAACCCCTGTGGCGGGCTCCGCATGACAGCTGATGCACATTAAATAAATATGGTAATTTCATAGTTCTTCGTATTTCGAAGGAATTACAGAGTTTGCAGCGCAGGTGATTCAGTCGCCATGGGCACATAGGCT
Organism: Dermacentor andersoni; assembly: GCF_023375885.2. Classification (NCBI taxonomy): domain Eukaryota; kingdom Metazoa; phylum Arthropoda; class Arachnida; order Ixodida; family Ixodidae; genus Dermacentor; species Dermacentor andersoni. The sequence continues at coordinate 130,707,546 of NC_092816.1, forward strand.
GAGGAAACAACTGGGGCTCCCTGACAAGGCTGAAACCTATATATTATACCTGTAGTTAACTTAAAACCCATATTACATGCAATTTATTGGCTTTGTGAGCACGAACGCGTTTATTAAATTCCTGGAAACACTATAGAATACCTGGACCTCCAAGACAATCCGTAATTCTTCTGGTCACCTAATGTAATTTCAGTACTTTTCAGGACACAGAAGTTGCTGAAAGCCAGGTGCAAGCGGTTTAGCAGATGTATGTACTTAGCTGAAATAAACTTCGGAATATTTTACGAAACCCGGACATGTACTGAAGATGCAACTTTAGATATAAGTGACACAAACAATCCGATAACGACACACGCTTCAAGCGAACTGGTAAACGTTTATGTTGCGTGAAGGATGATTCGTACATTAGAAACTACGTTTGAAAAGGATCCTATTTGCGAACTTAAACTGAGATGCGAATTGTAAGATTTAGAAAACTAATTCGACACTTTTGCACATCACTTCGCAGTGCTCACGCTGGTTCACAGCATGAGATGGCTACATATTGCGTCCCGCGTGGAAGCCACGGAAAAGTGGAAAACTCGCGAATTTGTGCGCCTTGCCAGACAATGATGGTTTGCCTATTCCGCTGTTCCACTCGCTGACGGGAGGGTGCCACAATTTTTTATAAAGAACTTTCTCTGCTTCCTGATACGGGTCCCATGTATTTTTTTTTTGTCAGTTCATGGGTAGGATGCAAACGTTAGGCCGGTCAGTATGGCTGCAATATCACTTTCAGTCAGTTCTTTGTCCCCAGCAGGAACGTCATTTTTCTCCATGGAAGAATACAATCGCAAAAGAAAAATGAAGGACTGGAGGGAGGGGGGGGGGGTGCTGTGTATGATCCATATAGTTGCGCGGAAACAAAACACACGTGATGTTCGAAAAATTTTGTCAGCTTAGCATATGGCAAAGAGGGTGAAGGGGAAAGCCAGCGCGCTGAAGAGACATCCATTAAATTACTTGACATTCTCACGCGAATGCGTTGGTACTTCTCATTACTTGTTTTCTCCCACTAAAGGTCATGAGGTTGAGTTCCATAATTAAAGCTATCCTAATTAACTGTGCCTTAATCAGCTCGGCCCTAACTAACACCAAAGACCATGGGTTCGACTCCGATTGAAGTTCGAGGCTTCAACTCCAACCAAAGGTCGTGGAAGGCCGTGGGTTCGAGTGCTTTATTGACTCTATAATAATTACCTGTGTTTTAATCAACTTCGCCCTTATTAACACCAAAGGTCGTGGGTTCGACTCCCATCAAAGGTCGTGGGTTAGTGTGCCTTAATTACCTATATAATTAACTTTGTTTCTTTTTGCACAATTAGCGGCAACGATCTGGCAGCGATGTCGAAGAAGACGACGACGAACGCACGAGCAGCGACACCAGCGCTCATATTTCCTGTACTTCACAACGCGACCTTGAAACATAGAGTTGTAAGGCCCCTTTCGCCTTAATATACTACACACATTTACACACGCGACCAACTGGTATACATGCGGCAACTGTGAAGATGTGCAAGAGTAATGGCTGCATTTTAGTTTCATTTTTAATATCCTGGCATGGCTGCGTTGTTAAACAAAGGGCCGAATCGGACGTGTTGTCTCAAGTCACGTTAAACGTTCGCTTTGTAGGACTGTACCGTTTGACAGCAAGTCTGTGTGAACAAAGCATCCAGCATTCCATCGAAACAGCGCACAAGACCTGCGGGTCGCACATTGGGAGATATGAAGGACCCCTCATTGCTGCTCGTTGAGCACACGATAGGCCCATACAAAAACCTTTATTTCTTTAGTTCGTCAGATAATCCGTTTTATAAAGTTTATAGCTGCGTAACAATTGTACAGTGCAGTGAAGCTACTCAGAGATGTTTCTTGATTCGGATGGTTTCTTAGCAGTAGGGTGACGAATGCCCCGTTACAACACGTTACATAATCGGAAATAAATTCATCAAGCACTGCAAAAAAGTGATTATTTCAAGCTCGAAGGAAGTAAAAACGCCAAAGAAAATTCGCACGTGCGATAACAATTCCATTTCTACAGCCGCAAGTTCCCATTCGAAACGCATTAAGTACTCAAAAGAACATTCCTAAAGAATTAGAATGAGCCGAAAGAAATTTGCACGTCAATTAGCAACCAGAAACACGATGGTGGATTTCCTTTTGAAACACGTTAGCTAGATGGAAGAAATTTCATCAAGAACGGCTAGAAAGTTCTGTTGACTATAATGCGAAATAGCACTAAAATGTAACGGTATACACACGGAGGGGATCCTCTTTGTGTGTGTGTGTGTGTGTGTGTGCGTGTGCGTGTGCGTGTGTGTGTGTGTGTGTGTGTGTGTGTGTGTGTGTGTGTGTGTGTGTGTGTGTGTGTGTTCTTTTCGTCGTCCTGTTTTCGCGGAGTCATCTAGGCAGCTGTACAGAAGAAACCTGTTACGCTACTATTATTCGTAAGAGAAAATGTCAGCCAACCTTGATGCTGGAAAAACTATTATTATCGAAGGCGGCCGGTCAACGCCAAAGAGCCACTAGGAAGACATGGTTTTTTTAATTCTGCTTCTACGTAATTACTTTGATGCGCTAAATAAAGCTCAGCAATTTGTTATTTCTACTTACATTCCGCCCGCAGCTTCCCACCGCACCGCCACCGCCGACAACGGAGGCGCCCGACAACAGCCGTCCCACACCCAAGAATGAGCGTGACCGCACTCCCAACCAGTCGGAGACCGAGGAGCTCATCCCTGAGGAACCCACGGACCAGGCGGGCACCGGAGGACGGCATAAGAGGTCCCGTCGCAGGAAACGGTCGCGACGCACCTCCGAAAGTGAGTTTCTACCGAGCTGTGGTGGGACTGTTGCCACTAAAGGAGCGGCAGATATAAGGCACATAAATTAACAAGCGGGAGCACTCCAGTTCGTTTATCTGTGTGCCTATAGCTCTGTCCTCGCATTAAAAGCGCACCCAATCACAGTATGCAATTTCACCGCGTCCAAAAAGCAGCACTCTTCAATTATATATAACATTACCCTCTACTAAACTGATTCTACGATCGCGCCGAGAGCGAAACGTGATGAAAGTATCAGAGCACGAGACTACACTCTGAAACTACAAAGTTCCCTATATTCTAGAAGTGTTCCCGTCACAATTATTCAAGCTTTAATCATTTGTCTTTATCTTCTTGATAGGGAATTTGCAGTACCGATTTAAGGAGTACTTAAGGAGTGTGCAATAAAACCTCGTTATAACAAAGTTGAAGATGGAGCCAGGATTACTTCGTTATATTAATTACTGATGTACTGCATTGTAAATCTGTATTGGGATTTCAAAGAAAACGTCACTTTGTTATACACATGCAGCCTAACCTAACCTGACAGCTTATTGTGATTATTAGGTAAGAGAGTCATAATAAATGGTTTATTAGAGAATTTTAGTACTCTGTACGGACCGTGTGAACTATTTTAATACAAAAGGCTTTCAAAAAATAACATTTGACTGATACGGCGATGCTTTCTTCACTAAATAGTTCTTCTACCACGGCGGACCTAGATGGTCCAGTAGCCGTTGCAGACAATTGGCTAATTAACTAACCTTGGCTAATTAACTTTTGAATAACATTTACTTGCTGGTTTTAACGTTAGGGTTGCAGTCGTAGCATTGGCGCAAGACGCCGTGAATTCGCAAGAAAGAAGCAAATTAGCCGGTTTTAGAAACGCGATCTGTTTTGAGACATCCGTTTATAAAGTTTTCTTTTTGTCGCTCCGATACCGAAACTGAGTCCTACATGTGGTTTACATTGGTATTTAAAATGAGATCGAGTCTTACCCACTGGACCATTTCATGCGCCGTGTACGTTATGCTCTTCGAAGTACAGGTGCAGCGATCTTTAACATGATTTCGCGATGGCCTCTCAAATCACTTGGGTCAGCCATTTGAGATGCACATGTGGGAAAAGGGTTCTGAATCTATGCCACGTTGCAATAAAACAAGAGGCGCCTTTATTCTAAGAAAGAGGAATTGCTGTGGAAGTCTTAGTCAAGCGTCAATCGCTTTTATTCCCATCCCCTCCATCAATGCAATGGTGATGGAAAGAAATCGTTATTATTATTATTATTATTATTATTATTATTATTATTATTATTATTATTATTATTATTATAAGTCGATTTTGTCTGTTTTACCTGCATGCAGTATACGCACGAAAACCCAACTCACATATTCGACCGTGCACAGACAAGGACGGTCTACACCATAGTGCTTCTTTGTTGTTGTTGCATAACAGCGCTCACATTCATGTGCTCACTTACAGTTAGAACAATGTCTGTACTTAACTCCTCAGGTATCTAGTCACGTGATCTGGCTGCGCTTTATTACCGTCATTGGCGTCGTGCGTCACATAAGATCGCGTTCTCACTTACAAGCTTCTGAGCTCACCGGAAATCCAATTATGAACGGCATTAAATGTTTCAGATATCTAGGCTTCACGTGCTGCTTAATGCATAACAAAGGACAGGACTGGGCAGGGGTGACACGAAGGCAAAGCCATAATAAACGAGAGCTACGGAGCTATGCAAAGAGCGAGTATACAACGCAACAGACGAACAGAAGCGCTAAGCTTCCAACTTAGCTCTATTGTGTCAGAACGCGGAAGTAGGTAGACTAAAGAAAAACCCGGCAATTGTGACATATCGGGGAATCCCAAACCACTCACTTTTAAAAAAAAGAACTGTCGCATAATCTTAAAGGGAACCCGAAAACGATTTTGACGATTTTGTACAAGCGTACCGAGTCTTTGGGTATACGTCCTTCTGATGAATGAATGGCGCTATGCTTAAAATTTAGAAAAAAGACGGGGAATGCGGGAGATGGAAATTCAAGACGATGAGCAAAACGTGAACAAGGTGAATGCAGGAGCCAACGTTTCGACATGTGGACTTGTCTTCTTCAAGGCGACATATGCTTTGTCGCCTGAAGAAGACAAGTCCACTTGTCGAAACGTTGGCTCCTGCATTCACTTTGTTCACGTTTTGCTCATCTGTTTAAAATTTGTAATTTATTATAAGGTTTTTCAAAATGTACATCGATACCAATCACAGGGGCGTCCTTTCCCTGAATTTTCATTCACTCCGTACCTTGCCATGCAGCGGGCGCGCGTGACGTCAGCCGTGCGAGCTATGTGATTCGCTACCAATGCTGCGTCGTCGGTAACTTTTCCAACATTGTGCTGAACAAACGCTGCTCGTAATAGTTGGAATGTTGCCTGATTTGTTTCCATAATAAATCAAGAAAAACAGAATACGCAACGACTATTCATCACTACGCTCAAGCACTTCCGGCACAGAGCAAATATCGTCTACTTGAGCTACAACGTGCTGCGCCTGTTGATGCTAGCCGCGCGGTCAGTGTTGGTCTCGAGGTTCTATTTCGCGAGGACCATGAGTCACCCTTGTCAATTGAAGTGAACTGAATTCCGGGGGTCTGCGCGCCGAAACCGCGATTTGATTATGAGGCACGCCATAATGTGGGACTCGGGATTAATTTTGACCAACAGGGGATCTTTACCATGCCCCTAATGCGCGGAATATGGGAGTTTCTCCATTTCGCCCTCATCGAAATGCGGCTGCCGCGGCCGGGATTTGATCCCGCGACCACGTGCTTACAAGCGCAACATCGTAGCCACTAAGTAATCGCGGCTGGTCACTCTTGTGGCGCGCGATGGGCTGCAAATCTAGCGATTGGCGACCTGTCACGCTGCGACATCGGGTTCCTCTGCAAGGCAACGGGCGAGCAGAGTAACCGCAGCGCATCGGGCTATCGGCATCCGACCGGTACCTGCATCTACGCGTTTTCGACCGTCACTTCACGCCGGAGGATTACAACCACAATGCCCTGGCTCGTGCAGCGATTGCAGAACGCTCGCAGCGTACGCTGCTTGGGTAGATCTCGCTGGCGATCGACGGCTATGGCGGCTCTGCGGAGAGGTCGAAGAGGCCTTGCGCTCTGGCTTCAAAACACCGGAAGTAGAGCAATGAAGGGGGCTAGTTGGTGAACGTTCATGGTTGTTTTGCACTCAGTTTTACACAGACGATATTAAGGAAGGACAGGACGTGGACGGACGTAGCGCAAATTTCAACCAACGTCCGTCCACGTCCTGTCCTTCCTTAATATCGTCTGTGTAAAAGTGAGCGCAAAACAACCATGAACCGGAAGTAGGCTACACGACGTGAAATCATGATGGAACGCCAGTGAAAGCGGAACTTAGCCCCCAGCGCTCGGCGAACGAGTTGACGAGGAAATGCATGGCTAGGGAGGAGGGCAACTTGTATTTGCCCGTAGCTCTCTTAATACCAGACGCTTGAGTTAAATTGTGGTGCGAATCTTTTACTCCATAGATGTACCCTCCGCGCCTACAAGTAATGTCCAGACCATTTCAGCGAGCGTTTGAGCATTGCGGTGTGCTCTTGTACGCAGATGCAACGAAAAGCCCTCCTCGCGGGACCGCGAAGGAAGTCGTGCCAGCCGAAGGCGACGACGCGGCCCACGATGCCGAGCTGCTCGTGGCCGTGGAGCGCCTCATCATGCCGTCGCCTAGCGCGCTGCCAGCCAGTCCACCGGCCGGCGTCGAAGACGTCGCCGGCGTACGCAAGCGCTCCCCCGCCGCAACCCTTCACTGGGAGGCGCCATTGTTCTGCGCGCAGGGCGGCAAGACGGTGCAAGTGGCCGATCAGCCACCGAAGGGCACCGCCAGTCCGTTCCCGCCCGCCTAGGGTTACGACTACGTAACCGGCTCACGGGAGACTTGTCATCGATTACGCTCGACAGCTCCCGGAAAATATAGAATTTCATGCTAACTTTCCAGTGCGTCTTGTATAACTGCTTTAAAATCGAGGGCTCTATACGCATTGCAGATCGGTGCAGGCTTCACTGAATTTAATTGTCCATTGAAAGCTGAAGTTCTTTTTTGTGTGTGCGTTTTTTTACGTGTACACCCCTGATCAAAAGCACACGTACCACAGGCTGGCCGAAACTACTGAGTCTATTCGTGAGTGTGTACAAATTAAAATGCACTCGAAAGTTCGCAATGCCAAGTACGAACGGCAGTTCTCAACTTCATGGCACATAAATGCACGAAGAATAAAAATGAATTTATGGTGGCAACCCTGCTCCAATTTATTTATTTAGTTAGTTAGTTAGTTAGTTAGTTAGTTAGTTAGTTAGTTAGTTAGTTAGTTAGTTAGTTAGTTAGTTAGTTAGTTAGTTAGTTAGTTAGTCATTTTTACACTCAGGACCCGAGGGCATTGCAGAGAGGAGGGTTCTAGGGGAGTACATTTCCTCAGGGGAGTACACTTAATGCAGTTCACTCTCCTTAGCGCAAACAGAAGCTCCTGTTTGCGATAAAAATTTATCTGCACATAAACAAGCGGTCATGCTCTGACGCCACTTGAGTTAGTTTTTGCTACCATAGACTGCTGTATTGACCGCATGCATATTTGCACCGGACGGCTTCACCAATTCCAACAGCTCTACCGGAGCAGTGGTTCCATCGAACGCCGTCTCTTTGAAATTTAGGTACTCTCACTATACCACGGACAACAGCAGAACTTTCGGATCTTCAAAGTACACTCAATTACGTGATCCAGCAGCCACCAAATCGTTGAGACATATTCTGCGTTCCGAAAGCAGCCCTACAAACTCTGCAGTTTGCCCTACATGGGTTACACGATCAGCTAGAGCACGAAATAAGGCATGTGCATACCACGCGCTCGAGAGAGGACACGACATTGTATTTCCATGGTTTCCGAGCCGCTGCGGAATTAACCGCAACGACAGCGCAGATGAGGCTGCTCGCTGGGCTCATCAAAAACATCAGCGAGTGCCTGTACCCCTCTCGAAAACTGATGCTGCGCGGCAACTTCAATCAATTTCTCGTCACGTCACACTTCTACGATGGAATTGGCGGGTTTCACCAACTCGCGCTTGCACTCGCTCGACCCTAACTTGCGACTTCGCCGGCCAGCTGGACTCTCCTGCCTCGAAGAGAGAGAATAAACATTTTTATTCGGTGAATGAAGCTTCGGAGAGGCGTCCTCATTCCAGAATGCCTTGAGCTCGGGCCGCGTCCTGGGCCCTCGCAATCAGCCGTTGCTGATCCTCGAGGTCGGAGGTGGCCAAGGCTCTCTCCCAAAGCTCGTTAGTGGGGTAAGGGTTCGGAGGATTTAATGGTGCCGCTCTGCAACCTCCTACTATGTGCCAGAGGGACCCGGGCTCTGCGCAGAAGCGGCATTGCGGAGAGAATTTTGTAGGGTCTATGAGGTGATTTCTGGTTGGGTGGGGGAATGTATTAACCTGTAGAGCTCGGAGGAATCGCTCCTGCTCTCTATAGGTAGTGACTTGTGTGGGGGTGCATATGTTCTGCGGGTTAGCTTGTAGTGTTGTGTGATGTCTTGGTAAGAGACTAGAGGGTGCATGCGCTCGGGTTCAGATTCCTCGGCGTCGGCTCGGTGGGTCAGATCTCGAGCCACGTGGTTGGCGACCTCGTTGCCAGGAATGCCTTGATGAGCTGGCGCCCAGATGATCATGACTGATCTCGTTGGCGGCTTTTGATTGATGATCCGGAGCGTAGTGGTATGAATTCTGCCACTAGCAAAGTAGCGACACGCCTGTTGGGAGTCGGTAACTATGACTTCCACCTCTGTTTGGGAGAGCGCGAGGGCTATGGCCGCTTCCTCGGCTTGGAGGGGATTGTTTCGTGTGAGCGAAATGCTGCTCCGATGTTCTGTGTTGACGACTACGGTGGCTGTTGTGGCTGCGCGTCTGGAGTAAGAAGCCGCGTCCGTGTAGGCTGTAGAGGGTAAAGTCCCGTATCGCTTGTGTATGGCCAGAACGTGGGCCTCCCTTCGCTCTGCGTGGTGCACTGTGTGCATATTGCGAGGTAGAGGACGTACGGTGATGTTTCTCCGGATGGCATGGGGTAAGCTCACAGTCTGAGGCGGCGGATGGCTCAGAGGGGCAGAGAGCCCCAGGCGTAAGAGAATGGACCTCCCTGCTTCCGTAACCGCCAGCCTTGTTCGCTGACTGGATAAATGTGCCTCGATCAGCTCCTCGGCCGTGTTGTGCACACCTAGTCGTAGTAGGCGTTCTGTGGACGTACTGGTTGGCAGGCCCATCGCCTGCTTATATGCCTTTCTGATCATTGTGTTGATTTTCTTCAGTTCCGTCTCGTTGAGTAGTGCGTATGGAATAGCGTAAGTTATTCGAGACACGACGAAGGCTTGGACAAGCCGAAGCGTGTCCGCCTCCCCCATGCCTCTTGTCTTGGTTGTTATTCGCCGGATCATGTGGGTAACTTGAGCTGCTTTATTCTTAAGCTTTTGAATTAGTATTGTATTGGTGCGATCCGACTGGAAAACCCTTCCCAATATCTTTACGCTCTGAGACGGAACGATGGTGTGTCCCTCCAGTTGTATGTTGATAGTGGGCGAGTCGGATGTGTGCTCCTTTCGCGGTGAGACCAGGAGTAGCTCCGACTTTTGGGGGGCGCAGCTGAGCCCGCATGACTTAGCATAGTCGCTCACCATGTCTGCAGCTTCCTGCAAGCGGTTCTCAATTTCCCCGATGGAACCTGTGGACGACCAGATGGTAATGTCGTCGGCATATAGGCCATGCCGGATCCCTGGGATGTTATCGAGGAGCGGTGGTAGGCCTATTAGGGCGATATTGAAAAGGAGAGGGGATAACACTGCGCCCTGTGGTGTGCCGCGCCCGCCCAGTAGGAAGGGGTTTGTGGCTTTGTCCCCGACCTTTAGGATGGCTTCTCTATCTGAGAGGAAATCTCTGATATAGGAGTACGTCCTGGCCCCACAGCCCAGCGCGTTTAGCCTCTGTAAGATTGCTGTGTGCTTGACGTTATCGAACGCCCCTTTAAGATCTAAGGCGAGGATAGCCGTGGGGGAGTTGCGTGTCGCTAGTACAATCACCTCCTCTTTCAGCTGAAGTAGGATGTCTTGAGTTGAGAGGTGTGGACGGAATCCTATCATCTTTGTTGAAAGTTTCCCCGAATCTTCCAGGAATGGTTGTAGCCGGTTGAGAACGATGTGCTCTAGGAGCTTTCCTACACACGAAGTGAGGGAGATCGGTCGTAGGTTCTCAATGGCTGGTGGCTTGCCTGGCTTCGGTATCAGACGAACCTCGGCTATTTTCCAGTCCTCGGGAAGGTTTCCTTTCCTCCATACTTCGTTAAGATGAGCGGTAAGCTCTACTAGCGAGGGGCTGTCAAGATTTATAAGTGCCTTATTGGTAATTTGGTCCATTCCCGGGGCTGTGCGGCGTCTCAAGCCCATTATCGCCGCTGTTACCTCATGTAGATGAATGTCCTCATCTAGGAGCTCGTTAGGGGTGCCGGTGTAGGGTGGCAGAGGCTCCGATGTCTGTGTGGGGAAGTACTGGGCTTTGAGAGCCAAAAGGAGGTCCGCCTCGTTTTTATTGGTGAATTACTCGGGCCATATTGTGGTGGGATTCCGTTTTGCTGCTGGCCGGGTTGATTAAATACCTCAATAACTTCCACGTCTTGGAAGTACTCAGTCTTCCTCTCAAGCTGTCGCAGAGGGATAGCCAATTCTCTCGGCATAGCGTGGTAGCGTATTCCGCAGCATCTTGTGTGAGTAGTGCTATTCGCCTCTTGAGCTTGCGATTTAATCTTTGCCTTTTCCAACGCTTCAGCAGGCTACGCCGGGCTTCCCACATGTGGAGCAAGCGAGCGTCGATGCTTGGAGTGGTGGTGGATGTTTCAAGCATTTTGGTGTGCGCCTTCACATCCTGGTGAAGCTGAGTGATCCAGTCCTTAATTGACTGAAGCTGTTGGCTCTGTTCGTTCGCAGCTCTTTCTTCACTTATCTCCCGCAGCTTGGTCCAATCCGTGAGGCGAGCCGTGCCTATCCTGGCTTTGTATTCGAGCCCATGGAGAGTGGTGGCTAGCAGCGCGTGGTCGCTGCCTAGGTACTCCTCCAGATTGGTCCATCAAGCTTGGGGGATATTTCTGGTGAGAGTTAAGTCGGGGTTCGTGTCTCTTTGAACACTTGTGCCGAGCCTCGTGCTATTCCTTGGATCGTTGACGAGCGTGAGAACCATGTTCTCAATCATTTTGTGAAGCATGTTTCCCCTGGGGTTGGCGTACGTATAACCCCAGAGGGGGTGGGCTGCATTAATGTCGCCCACAATTAGAAGCGGATGGTTGCCTGCTGCGTGCGTGGCTTGCTCCAAAACCAGTTTGAGGACCGATGGCGCGCTTTTCGGCCGACAGTAGACGTTTAGAACAAACATGGGACCCTTTTTCTTTGTTGCCTGCGGGATAATTTCGAGCAGAATGGCAAGCGGTTCGGATTGCTGGAGATGGTGTTGAACGGCCACTAGCTTTTTACTGACCAGGGTGTGAAGGCTGCTCCCTGTATCGGTGCCATAAGTGACGTATCCGGGTAGGCGGACGTGTGTGTTCGTTTCTTGCAGTGCGATGATTTCAGGTGGTCTTGTTGATGTAGCGATGTATTGTATCAGTGATCCATACTTGTTCTTGTATCCCCGGCAATTCCATTGCCACAGCGTTGTTTCGCCTGGGGAGCCCCCGCGCTTACTGCATATATGTTGAGGCGGAGCCATCTTGGTTATCAAAAGGGGTGGTGATGCGTGTACAAGATGAGGTTCTGGGGAGCCCACAGAATCTGGCAATTCTGGTAGGCTCTGATGAGCTGTTTTCTTGGGGCGCCGGCTTTGACGAGCTTGCAGTGCTAGTATGCGTTCCTCTAGTCTCATGATGCGTTCCGCCAACTGAGTGTTAGAGTGTTGTTGTTGAGTTGCGAATTGTTGTTGTTGTGCCGCTGACTGTTGTATAGCTGTGAGTTGTTGCTGCATGGTAGCTTGTAGGGATGTCTGAAGGCTCTGAATAGCTTTTGCTACTACCTCTTCTACCTTCTGGAGAGTGGCATATTGGACGGGTATGACTCCCTGCGGTGCAGTGGGCTGCGCGGCTGCTCGTTGCGGTGTCGGATTTGAAGTGACTGTGTGAGCTGGCTGCTCTTCCCGTTTCCGCTTCTCCGGGGGTGGGGTTGAAGTGTTTTGTGTAGGGGTAGTGCTATTTCTTCCAAGCAATTCATCTTTAAGTGCTACGAATTCTGCGTGTACGCTAATGATTTCTGATTTGAGTTTTGCGTTTTCTTCAGTGAGACGCCTAATCTGGGCATGTGCCTGTGCCAGCTCTGTGTCAACAGGGGGGGAACGAGCTTTGGGAGAAACAACCTGTGCCCAGCTCACCTGCTGCGTGACCTGCGCTGCTCCCTTGCTTCCCCTCCTGCCGCTTGCGGAACGACCACGGCTCGAGGTCCTGCCATGGGATGGCGTCCGTCGTCGCGATGAGGTCCGTCGCCTGGAACCTGAACGCGGCCTGGAACTGCTCCTCCCCTGGACAGCTCCGCGTCGTTTCGGGGACCGCGACTTGCGGGATGCTGAGTGCTCGCCAGGTGGACTCGGAGACGAGGAGCCTGCTCTCGGGGTCTGCTGCGGTTTCCGGCGGTTGACGGGCGGCAGGAACCTGTTGGGGCAGGTTTTCGCTGCTGTTGGGTGATTCCGGCCGCACAGAGAGCACCGAGGGTGGCACTCGTGCTGCTCCGTTGCTAGCGAAGTGCCGCACTCTCTGCACCTGGGTGTGGCGGGGGGCCGCGGGCAGACGTCCTCTCTGTGGCCTGTCTCGTTGCAGGTTCGGCAATGTGGCACAGTTCTCTTGTAGAGGTAGCACCGCAGAAGAAGGCCGGAAAATTCGATGTAGTATGGTACTGTTTTTCCCAAGAATGTGATCATCATGGTGGTTGTGTTTCCCAGTCTTCTACATGTTAGCGCCTCGTATCCGGGAGATTCAATGCGTTTAAGTAACATTTCGGGCGTGGTGTCGTGATCGATGTTGTATATTACCCCTTTGCAAGAGTTATCGGGGGAAATTCCGTATGATGCAATATCATATGTTGTTGCATCAATTGTGATTTTTTGCATCTTGCTTAGTGCTGAGGCCGTAGCTTCTGAGGCAGTGCTCAGAACAAGGATGTTTTGGTCTTCGTCGATGCGTATTTTGAATCCGGTGGAGCCGATTTGTAGCTTTGCCTCATTTGTGATGGCGTCTACTAACTTCCCTGGGCTCACCTTGTTGAGCTGCAGGCCGTTCCGTGGACGAACCGCCAGCTTGTAATCATCGGCAGGAAGGGGGGGGGGGGGGGTTGTCGGGGCTTGCGCATCGCCGGTCGGCTGTGGCGGAGAACGGGCTTCAGTGGCGTTCGGGAAAGTTGGGGCGTGGTCGAGCGTGTCTGCAGCCGACGGCGACGGGCACGACTGGTAACATTGATCCAAGGTTCACTGTCTTCTTCGTTCTCCTCAGCAGCCCGAAGAAGTTCTTGGGATTCACGAATTTCCATGTCCTCGTCCTCCGGCGCCCCGGTAGACGATTGGTGGGCTTTGTCGGCGTCGGCATTGAGCAGCGCGTTCGCCATCTGCAGCGGTGCGGCAGCCGAAGCCTTTGCTAGGCCTCGCCACTAGCGAAGTGGGTTTAGCGGGGCGGCCCCGCTTCGAAACTTGATGTGGCCGTAAAATGCAAAATATAGCACTTACACCCTCAAGTTTGGTGTTGACGTGCTCTGGCTGACTTCAGGCACACGATGATTACGTAGAATCTGGATGCGGAGGTGATTTCGCCGAAAATGTAGCTTTTGTGCGGAGCAGATGTGGAGCCCATCCGACCCGTCGCCACACTTCCCCCGCCTCGAAACAACTTTGTCGCGTGTGGTTGGGCAAATAAACATTTACAGCATTTATGAACTCCCGTTAATTCCTAATAGGAACTGCCAACAGTGCGGCGTGCAATTTCTGCGAGTGCGTTGATACTCTAGAGCACCCTCTGCGTCGTTGCCCACACTTTGGCGCTCAACGACCTACTCTACAAGCTAAACTCAGCCCATTAGGTAATAGGGTGCTCTCGCAGGCAAGAGATCCTGGGACCAAGGCCCAAGCATTCTTGCATGCGAAAGGCCGCGAAGGCCCTTCGGCACTTCCTGAAGGCTATTGGAGTGTACGAGCGCTTGTGACAGTGGACATTCCTCTACGACTGACTCTGTGAATGACTTATTTTGTATTATTTTTGTTCTCTCTCGTTCTCTATTGTTTCCCTTTCCCAATTGTAGGCTAGCCAGCCGGGCACGCCCTTAGTTATCCTCCCTACATTTCCCTTTTCGTTTCTCTCTCTCACTCCGCAAAGCAGTACCCTCTAGAGAAACGAGGTGGCGCTTTTGGCGGCGCGCTGTATGTTGCCTCAGTGACAGCGCACGAATCCGAAGCCATTACGTCTTCTGCCCTGCTTCTGTGTGATCAGCTGTCGGAAATGCAACTGGGTCTTCACTAACGCACAGCGCTCCATTCAAGCTGAAAAATATGGAGCAGTGGTGTGACTACGTGTGCAGCACTTGCAAAAATTGTGACTGCCAAATTAAGGAAAGGAATGAAACTGTGGTCCAAGTTCACGGACCGCTGCTACATAAAGACTGCGTATGTTGCCGGCTCTTCGCGATGCATGGCTTCTCTCGAGGATAAAAAAGATTCTCTTGACCGCGAGAGTTGTAGCGCTAACAAGCAAGGAAGGGACTTCAACCCTACGCCTGCAGGAGTGAGTACCGCTCGTTATACGGTGACAAAGGGAGTGGGCCCCTTCTTGGCATATAGTAAGTTTCTCACATGTTATCTATGCACGTCCGCACCAACTCACGCGCAAAATTAAACCCATTATATTGCCAACGCATCAAGAATAAGTGAACGGTCGCACACTTGAATCACTGTGCCGAAGCATGGGTGACGGCGACTACCCAATTGCACACTAATGTTCGAAGCTGAACGGTCCACACAGTAAGCGAGTGACTTGCGATAAAGCGTATTTGCTTCAAGCTATTACAACGTACAGAGCATCTACGTTCTAAGCATTGCGCCCAGCAACAAGAAATCTAACACAACTGAGCACGCCCGCGATAAATAAACATTCGGATAGAGACCGCCCAGGGAACTTCACAAAGTCAAAGATGTGACAAGCCGCTCCCATAAGATATTTGCTAAATAAAGAACGAAGGGCTAAACACATTGATACCTATTCAATGCATCAGCGGCAAGTTAGAATAGTTTGGAATGCATTTTTAACCCTGCTTTTCTTACAACCACCGTAGTCGCTGGCCACGCCATTCGGAGAAAGCATAGCCAAAGCTTCGCTGTGCCCATCCAGCATAGCCACGCTGTAGCCAAAGCTTCGCGAGTCGTCCGCCCGGCCACCGTCTACGATATCCGCCGAAACAGAGGTTTGCAGAGTCGTGCCGGCGTAGTGTACATCCATTGTAAACACAGGAGATACGGAGGCAGCTGAGGCATGCAATGGAGGCGTCACCACGGGATCAAACATGGCAGCGCCCATGCGACCGCCGTGAAAAGGGTCAAACGCTAATTGCGCTTGATCCTCCACATTACACCGAACGTAAAAGTTGCAATATTGTTTGCCTTCAAGATATGGTGCATATATATTGTTCGCGTTGACCCACCTCTAATCACTGGGAGGTGTCCTTCGGGCTAGCACCTCTTAATGACTCAATATACAGGTCGTCTTAACAACTTTTAACCCGCAAGCCACCGGACATGAGTTACTTGGGTGAGCTACTTGCATGTTACCACAGTTAGGTGGAGTATTGGTAATCCAAAGCTCTTCCTGTCGCTTCTTATATCTTGTCAAATGGCCTATGCCTGTGCCCATCCAGCCCCTGGTCATCCCGCCTTTCTTTCAGAACGCAGCTTTCAGGTGCCAGTTCCTGGGTTGAGCGTCGGCGTCCCTCCACGTAAACGCGTGAACTCGCTCGTGCCACATGCTCGCGCGTTTGTCGTCGTCATCTTGCACAACTGCCTCCGGTGCCGCTCATCATGCCAGCGTACTCACACTGCCCTTCCCATGGAAGTGCTGACAGTAACGGGCCACTGCCAGTCGGCATGGCGATTACGGTCTCAACTTATCATCACGAAATATATCACGAAATGAAAGCGCGTATACAGCTGGGCTCAGATTTCGCATTAGGGAGTATCGTAATCTTGACTAGGCGCGAAAACACACACGACACAAGGAAGGAGACGGGACAGAGCGTCGTCGGATCGTAATCGTCGGACTTTTTTTTTGACGCTAGTATTCTAAATGCCTCTTTCTTATCTCCACCTCTGGCCAGTTAAAGCTTCGTTCAGCTTTGAACCGTAATGCTTCTGGAAAACGAATGTACTGCGCGATTCAGGCGGGGTGCATATCTCGGCATTCTACTTCGATGGGCCGAGTCGTCTTGGTATATTTCCCGCAGTATACATGTGCCTCTCTCTGTGATTTGGTCCTGTACGTACGTCTTTGTCCTCAGACACCCAGCATGGGCTTAAAAAAGCAAGGAACTGTTCTTCGTGTTATTGTACAAATCTTAAAGCGAAGCTTTCTTTGCTACCGTCCCGTGTGAGATCCAATTCCTCGGTTTTGGACATGCGAGCCAGGCTTCACTAAACTGGTTACATCATCATCATCATCAGTCTAATTTTCATGCCCATTGCAGCACGAATGCCTCTCCCAGCTATCTGCGATTGCCCCTGTGGAACAGGCCTTCGTCGGAGCGGCAAAACGCTTCACATATCCTTAATGTTGGTCGACAGATTACCACCACTGCGGATACCTCCGTTCCTGCTTAAGGAATAATTCTGAATTTATTTCTTCCATATACTGTCGTGTAATGGATTGAAGGGATGAACGACCTGGTAACAGGACGCATATTTAATAAGGTGCGAGAACCTGCTCGAGGATTCGAACTTTCGACTAAGACATCCGAGCATACCAGCTAGCTCGGGCATATAACCCTACTGGCCCTGAGGCTGTCTTATGGTGGAAAATTTCAGCCCATTCCGTGAATCTTACTTGCCTAAAAACTTCCTTGATTTATCCTCGGAAGGTGTGTTTTGCTGATCACGACTGGTAACAGAATATAGAATGATTTATGAATGGTCCTGACCTCGTAGTTCCGGAATCTCACGTACCCAGGTGGCCGTCAACTCGGCTATGAAAACGAGGCTTTCGACGTCATCTGACCGCAGTTAAAACGAGAAGTAGGCAAAATAATGGTGGAACTGGTCACTTCTCTCCCCCGAAAGGCGACGACACACGAGGCCCTCACCATGCTGAAAAATTTGCAGGGCGGCAACATTCTTATGGGGACGAATTACTAGCGATGCTGTTTAGGCTGCATACATGGGTGGAATACATTAGGCCATACATTTGTTTTTCATGCGGCACAACGCAATGCCGCCACAAGCGCTACCACAGTTACCAAACCTTCCATGCATCTGCCGCAACCGCTGCTGCAGCCGCGCCGGCACCTCCTTACGCGCGTGACGTTATAACCGCAGAAGCGCGGGCCACGTGCGCAGGCACTGTCGCTACACTCTTTCCCCCTCTCTCCCAAATAGTCGCCTGCGCGCGCATTCCTATCCACGATACGGACACCAGCCGCCCAGAGTATCCTTCTGGGAACGCATGCGGAGGATCCATACGCGGGCTATAGTATACAAGTAAACAGCGTCGCTGTAAAGGTCAGTCAGTCCTTCCATTAGTCATGCGCTCCTGTCTAGCTATCTTTATAGACGCCGGAGCGATGATGATGATGATTATTATTATGGTGATGATGATTGTGTTTTTTATACGCTATTCAGTCCACATACAACACATATATTCTTTTTTTTTTTTGTAGGTGCCTTTAAAGCCCACCGGCCTTTTAATGAAACAGCGCGAGAAACTCCTGCTTCTATGATCTTTGTTATATTTTGCACACCCCGCTTTCGCACCACTGAGTATGTGCCCTGAGCAATCTCCGAACGTCCGCGGTGAGAGTCAGCGCTTTGGGCCGCTCGGCGCATTATTCGAGGCACATAGCAACAGTGTATTTATGAAACGTGCGCACAGTCCTTTAATATACAAAACAACATGAAAGGACTCTGATAAAAGTTACGGACCAGTTCGTCGCCTAAATTGGCTGCGCGCCTCACATCCTTCTGGGGCGTGTTTCGACGAGCTTAAGAACTTATGTCTTGTGATTCAACATGTTTTAATTCTGAATAAAAGTTCCGCTTTCTCTACAAGGTACGTCATGTACGTCATAGTGGCTGAGAGACGCGTTCGTCGCTGAAATCTGCAGCGCGCCTCTTGTCGTAGCGCGCCGCTTTGCCTTGATGGTTCATGAATGCTTCGCGTTCAGAGAGTACCACAGTGCGTGGTTAATGCATACGCTTTTTCTTTTTCCATGAGCATCATACATCGCCTTCTTTCATGTGACAACGCAGCAATGTCGTCTCGCAGAATGCACCCGCATGATTTAGGCAAACAAGGATATGAATTTGTACTTTGTTCAGAATAAAAATAAACACACTCCTACACAACACATTCGCTTGTACGGTGAGTAACTTCAGCATGTGCGTTGGACCTGCATAATTTGTTAATTGCTTGCCTTCATTGCAAAATCCATGGTATTTTTTTTGTTTCCGCCCTTTACATCCTACCGTCAGTTCTTCTTTCTTTTTAATGCCAGCTGCCCCTCTGCTTGACCTACGAGTTACCACTTAGGCGCCAGCTTTCTCGACGTCTTCTTCCGTTCCGTAACCACGTTTTCCAGATACAGAGATTTGTGGAAAGTCGTAATGGAGCATGTTGTCAAGCAACTTCGCAGCAGTGCGACAAGTTGTCCTGCCATCGCTGTCTTACTGTCGTTGTCACTGTCCTGATCATGTTCCTGCCGACACACCACGCACTCCCTTATCACAGACACAAATACTTGCCTTATCTCCGAACGGAATGGCGCACGATATTCAATGTTATATAGGACGACCTATTCTTGCCTGTTGAGCACGTAGCAGATACAGAATCGATCCTAAATGTATTCACATGTAAAGGCGGTTTTGAAATGAGCATATTATGTAGCGCCGCCATGGTCGCTTATATACTTCAGTGCAGTCGCCTCTCGTCAATATTCTTGCCTCTATCAACATCATCATCGTAAGCAGCAGCGGTGGCGGCGGCGCCAGCGGCAGCAACAGCAGCAGCGGCAGCCGGAGCAGCAGCGGCGGCCTATTTTATGTCCACTGCATGCAGCGGCGGCAGCAGCAGCGGCAGCCTATTTTTATGTCGACTGCAGGACGAAGGCCTCTCCGTGCGATTTCCAATTACCACTGTCCGGCGCCAACTGATTCCAAATAGCACTCGCGAATTTCCTCATTTCTTCGCCCTACCTAGTCGTCTACCGTGCTCGACTGCGCTTCCCTTCTCTTGGCACCCATTCGGTAACCCTATAGTCTTCCACTGGTTATCTAACCTGAGCATTACATGACCTGTCGAGCTTCATATTTTTCTCTTAATCTTGATTAGAATATCGCTTATACCCGTTTGCTCTCTGATCCAAACCGCTCTCTTTCTGTCTCTTAACGTTATGCCTAGCATTCTTCGTTCCATCGCACTTTGCGCGGTCCTTAATTGTTCTCAAGCGTCTCCAAGTTTCTGCCCGTTATCTCAGCACCGGTAAAATGCACCGATTGTACACCTTCCTGTTCAATCATAATGGTAAGCTTCCAGTCAGAAGATGACAATGTCTGCCGTAAGGGCTCCAACCATTTGTTATTCTTCTGTGAATGTCCTTCTCATGGTCAGGGTTCCCTGTGAACATTTGACCTACGTAAACGTATTCAATCACACACTCTAGTGACTCGGCTATTCATAATTATCTTTTGTCTTCTGCATATTGATCTTCAACCCCACTCTTACACTCTCTGTGTTAAGGTCCTCAATCATTTGTTGTAACTCGTTTCCAGTGTTGCGGAACAGAACAATGACTCTATAATAAATATCGTACATCGTCTTAGTCCTTATCACACCACTGCGTCGACACGGAACTGCACCCATTGCATTTAGCTGAGCTGCATTTCACATATCGGTTGACTAAAGCTTCGCTTCACATAGATTCTGTAAGGCCGCTTTGATTGTTTTGTGTACTTGTGTCGCGAGTGACCTAAATGCTTTGTGTATAGTGAGGGGGTCCACTACCCTCCACGTCCGCGGGGCAGCCGTTCGTGTTTTATGAAAGGTCAGAAGGACCGCGCGGTGTCTGGTGACGAGCCACGGCATGCGCCAGGGGGGCGATGTGCGGATTCGGCGAAGGCGGTATTGTGCACACGGAGTTTGCATTCCGCCGACGGCCATATAGGTCCACAAAGACAAGCCTTGAATGGGACTGCTGTACGCGGTGTTGTGGTGCCGGCTCCCGAGTCCCTGGCTAATTGGAAGCGCCGCCGAGGTCAAGAACGGCCTAGCAACATTGACCACGTGCCGCATATACGGAGCGGGGGTCTATTCTTCTAAGCATCCGGGAGGCAATCGGTGGCCATTGATGCTGGGTGCGGAGAAAAGCCCGCGTGGTGTCGAATAACAGCTTACAGTGTGCGCTGTAGAGATGAAAGGCGCATGTGAGGAGCACATTCGGACGGCGTCGTCTTGAAAACACGCACTCAGAGAACTTTGTCTTGTAGACAACAAGTTCGGCTTCCCTGGACGGTCGTAAATCTCACACGCGGACAAACCTTGAGTGCAGCTGCAGTACGCGGTGTTGAAGCCCCGGCTTCCGGTGTTGAAGCCCCGTCTAGAGACGCCATCGGGGTTTGAGACGGCCTAGCAATACATTGTGCGTGTCTGGCGTGTTTTGCTGAGGCCGTCACTGACTACGTAGAAATGAGAGGGAACGGAGTTTTGGGGAAGAGGGAAAAGAGCTTAGCTTTCCAATATGTTTACTTTTAAGAGTAAATCCATCCCTTTGGGTTGTGGCTTAAGCTTTTGACTCTCATTGGCAACTGAATCTGCGGGACGGGCCAATGGTCCTACCGCCCTTTTTCTTTGTCTATTGGGGCTATAATAATCGGGACACATGTCCCTCAGACTTGGCTTAAATCAGGATTGCTGACAGATCAGTGAGGCTCCGTCCTATGTACGCGAGAGTGGGATGAAATCAGAATTACTGATAGATCAGTGAGGCTCCGTACCATGTACGTTAAAACAAGTCTGGGCTCTAACAGTCATTGAGACAGTCGAAGAGTGAGACTTTCTTTCTCCATTGTTCCAGTTTGTAATGCATTTGTTTTGCCTGCCATTTATATAGAAAAGTTTAACTACAAATATTTCTTGTACATCTGATCTCCATCGCTACCTGTCCGCACTCGATCAACAACTGCCGATAATCTTCAGAGAAACTTCACGTTCCAACGGAGAGGCGAGGCCGAGAGAACTAACGAAACTTTACTGATTCCAATGAATGAGTGAGCGAAAAACTTATTGCCACCGAAAAGGGGCTGTCTGAGCCCGGCCCCGGCACGCAGGCTGAGGGGGGATCAGGAACTGCACCGCAGAATAAGGACTAGTGAAGTTCCTTCTTCATGGCCTCAGCCGCCAGGCGGATGGCTTGCTGCTGGACGTTGGAGTCTTCGCTCGGCAGCCAGGCCTCCCAGTCTTTTCTACGATATATATTTTGGCTCATCCCTGGGGAACCGGCACATTCCCAGATTTTGTGGTCTAGCATACCCCTCTCGCCGCAATCATTACATATGGCGTCATGTTCGTCCGGCTTGCAATCGCCTAAATATACGCGCCTTGTTGCAGGAAAGAGACCAATCCGGAGGTGGGAGGTTTCTCCTTTCAAGTTTGTAATGTTGATTGATTTCATGATATGTGATTACACTATCTTTCATTCCCCCACCTTCGGGCTGTTACGCAGCCACCCGGTGGTAGAGAGCTCGGGCCAGCCTGGGACAGATTCGCACGCGGGTATCCATGTAATAGATATTTTCCCAACATGTGTGTTGTATTTGCGTAATATGTGTTTTTTATTTCTCCTAAGTGAAGCTGAGCTCCGTGAACATGAATCGAAACTAAGCTTATTTAACCTAGATACCTTTCTAGCCCATACGAGATAATACTGACACGTGAACTTATCTTTCCTCTGTGACTGCCGTCGACCGGCTAACAAACTCGACGCAGGACACGCCTGCATGTATCGGAAGTTTGTGTAATGTTATCGATGGCTCTATCCATTGCTTGTTGTCACCGAGCTTAACCTTGCGTAATCTTATTGTGTCCACGATGCGAATTGTGTAATACTTTCTGAAAGGCATGTGGGCTACGGCGATTACGCTGGAACGTTCGACGAGTCCTGCATGAAAGCCGACGCGCTTGACCCGATATCAGATTTCGACGATTGCTGACTGTGCTCGCCGCTATCGTTGTGCTTTGAGTGTAGCTGTTTTTGTGGGCGCAGGTTCGCTCAATAAGGAGTTAGTTTCGAGATTAACTGTTTTCTTCACCTTCAATGTAACATGACGATACAGATAAATGGCGTATAAGATAAAAATATCGGCTTATAGTTAATACAATGAGTACAGAACTCAAACATACACTTAAGTACAACACATACTTAGGAAGCCGTCCAATACGCAAAACAAATAATCCAAAGTAAGACATCAATAGCACGATGCCTTTCTGTAACTGCTAAATGGCGACTCTGAGTGCAGCTGCCTCCCAACATTACAAGTTTTGTATTCTACGTAGGTCATCGAATCATTTCTCACAGACACACAAACACACACACAAAAAAAAGAAACGACCGAAGAGAATTCCAGTGCGCTGTCAATACCACTCAGAATGCAGCGTAAGCAAGCTCAATGAAAGCGGTACTCTACTGCTCTGTTGCTCTGATTCCCTGCTGGTTGTATTTCGTTTCCATTTTGAATTTCGCCTGCAAACTGAGTCATCCATACGCCATTGTTACGTCATAGATTTCGGAGTACTTCACGCGTGTTTGAGCCGTTTCGGCGCACAATAATTTTTCTAAGGCATTTTTTTTTTCTCTCTGCTAATACGTAAACTGGTTACGATGAACAGAAAGCTTTTTTTTTTCGAATTTGTCGTACACTACTAAACCACCCGTGTGGAAAGCCCTCTGTGCTGGTCTACGCGGTTGACGGGCTGGTTGCGTGCGCGTTCGCGGCGTCTCGGCGCAGCCCGTTCTTCCTCTGGTTGCTGAGCACGAAGCGAGAAAGGCGATCCTCCCACGTGCTGTAGTAGCCCAGGTGCAACGGGACGCGTTTGTGCGAAGCCGGAACCACGTCTGTGGCCGGGCACTCGTCGGAGGCGAAGACGGCGGCGCAGGGCGCATGCATCCCTGCTCGCACGCGCTCGGCTTCGCCCGTGCCCGCAGCGAAGTTCGGACTCGCGACGCCGTGTGAGGACGCCGCGATCTCTTCGTCATCGGCGGCTCCGTGGCCGTCGCCGCCAATGATCGAGCTGCCCTCGTGAAGCGGCAGGTTGCTGTCCTTGGAGGAGCCCGGTTCGTCCCCTGGAGACACGAATAGATTTTCCGTAATGGGAAGAGCATCGAGAACGGAACGTTTAGGACGAGCACTCAGGGAAAAGACGTAAGAAGGGAGACACAGCAGTGGTGCGCCAACAGAAAATCACTGGGTGAGACACCCAGTCATCGTGAAAGAAAAAAAAAGGGAGACGTAGAAGGAAAAGCTTAATATCAGCCACTACATTAGAGTGGATGGCTTACCGGTGTGTATTTGTAAGAGTACAAAGGTAGAAATTAACAGCAATGTCAGTTTTATAGCAACCTAACAGCTTGAATAATTTACCATAATAGCCTTCTACCACACAGTCTTGGTTTCGTTACTCATAGACCTCTTGTGAAACGAAAGCTAAAGTGGTTCACAGAAAAGCTACTAGAGCGAATTATTTGTGGCGTTCCAAAGCTTGCCAGTGATTTCTCTGGTGTTTCGAGATCTAGCACCTTCAGTTGACGCAAATAATAATTATAATAAAATAATTGAACACTCTCACATCAATGCACTCCTTTAGAGTTTTCATTTACCTTGATCCTCTGGATTCTTGCTCTTCGGTCTATGTCTCTGCCGCCCCTTGGTGCCCATGTCGGCCGCACCCTCAGCGTTGTCCGAAGTGAAGTTAGCAGCCGAGTTTCCGCCCTTGGCTTCGCGTCCGCCTTGATTGGGTTGCGGTGCCCGTACCTTCGTATCGCTGTCGCCCCCGTCTTTGCGACCGTTCTCGCCCAACTGTTACGCGAATCGAAGAAGGAAGAAAAATACCAGGCAGATCAGTTACGATTGCGCTAATGGAATCGTACAAGAGCGACCAGTCCAAGAACTAAGTTAACAACATAAAAAAAGCACAAGCTTGCGGGAAAAGGCCCTTGTGACCACAGAAAATAACGACCTGAAACTGCGTATTGCTCTTGCCGCAACTTCGTTTTCACTGCTGCTAATATCGATTGCCGCTAGCTGAATGCCACTCTCTTAATGTTTTCTTCTGTGCTAACGGCACCGACAAATGACGTAGCCAACACTAGTGCGCCGTGGGTATCGTGTGGGCCTTTCGTTTTGTTTCTCGTTCGTCACGCTGCTAAACAAGTTTAGTTATTCTCGCAAACTATCGAAGGTTCCTTTCCCATATTCTTTTTTCATTCGATAACTTGTTCTAAGGCATTGGTCGATATCCCTAATGGCGGAGCTGATCCCTTGATCGCTTTCGCCGATATGGCCTCCTGTGCACGCCGATCAATTGATCGAGCATAACAACCTGTGACGAAAGTAATGACACACAAAGTGCAACTGGCACAATGAATTACTAATTGCGCGAGACGACGCATAGCACGTCATCTTATGCTTACGGACAGAATTCTACCGCGAGTATTATCATTCTTGTTCGTGTTTAATGATTACCGTGTGTTCGACTAATGCAAAGCCACTACGCCGTCACCCACCGTGGCAGCGTAGTGGCTTTGGTGATCCTCTGGTAAATCCGAGGGCGCGGGATCGAATCCCGGCCATGGCGGCCGCATAGCGATGGGAAGAAATGAAAAAACCTCCGCGTACCGTGCATTGGGTGCAGGTTAAAGAACCCAGGAGATAAAAATTATTTCGGAGTCCCACACAACGGCTTGCCACCTAGTCATATCGTGGTTTTGGCACATAAAACTAAAAATAACAACTAATACGTGAAAATTTGAGAAAAGCCACACTTGAGGAATAGACCTGGTATGCTTACATAATAATAAATTGTAGCTCAATACATGGTTACTTTCGGAACATCTTTTCAGTGCCATTATCTCGCTTTGCCATCACCAATGACCAGCAACTTGTACAACCTCTTACAAGCAGCCACTGTGCTACCTCCGTGCGCACTCTTACAACCTCTGTACAAACAGCATAAGGAGCAGATGTCAGACCGAGGACAAGGTAATCATCCACTTGATGCGTGATTGACTCACATGATAACTGGCTCCCCGAGAAAGTAGAAAATGGTGATTTAAGTCTTGGACAAGGTCAAATTTTCTATAACTGCAAAGCTTTGTTTTCCAAGAACCGTGTGCGTTTCCTTTGCAGCTTCGCCATTAAATTCAGCTGAGGCCCACCTTTCTCTTCAATAAGGTTTTACCATTGCCCATCAACAACAATACTGTACCACTCTAGGAACCTCGGCATTAACGTTAGGCATAGTCCTAAATTAAATAGAACACAGGCGAGATTTTGTAAAGTAGAACACATTTTCCAAGGAATAATCAGAGAACATGATTATCCGGCAAGCCCACGAAAACTAGGAATATCAACAACTAGTGCTTCTTAGCAGCTGCGAGTACAAAAACGTGCTGACAGTGTTTCATGAATAATTTATCAAAGAGACGATCGTTCACAAAAAAAATCCTTCGCAGATGTATGCTAGTGTGAGAAACTAATCCATCAAAGATAGCGAAGCTTTACAAGCGAGTTCTCAAATGGGGAATCGGGGATGTTTCGTCCTAAGTGCTAGGGGTCTGTTTGCTGGCTATTCTCAATGATGATTGATCACCGCAACCTTGGTCGACGGCCGCTTCGGAGCTGCCGCGACGGCTGTGTTGATGGACCACGCCGTCGGCTCTTTCACCGCCGCAGCCATAGAAACTCGCAGATGACTTACAGCGTGCAGCCGGTAAAACGCAACGTGTGGAGCAAAACTCACCGATTACTTATTAAAAAAGCAAAACGCGCTAAAAAGATTCTCTTTTCGAGTGACGGATAGGTGAGGTAATCTTTATTTATTAATCACTCATAATTTACATTAAAAGAGAATATTTGAGACAACGACGGTCGTTACATCGCTGCCCCATCTTTGATGTGCATATGATACCGCCCGCACCAGCACATAGAAACGGTTGGGGAAGACCGTTTAGTAGCGTCGCCTAATGAGCAGTTTTGGTTTTTATGGCCCAAAACCTGTTCCAAATTGCACGCAAAGGTTGAAGTACGAAATTCTGCGAAAATTGACATAATTTGGTGGATTTCCGAGCATTCAAGATTAATTTGAAAACAAATAATCTGGTGCTGAATAATTATATCAGGGGGCGGGGGTGGTTACCAAATTCAAAAAAAAATTGATGCTGGGGAATTCACTTGCGAAAACCACGATACGATTTATACGGCAAGCAGGCCGTAGTGAGGGACTCCGGATTAATTTTGACCAACCGGATTTGTTTAACGTCCACCAAATGCATGCTACACGAGCGGTTTTGCACTTCGGCTCCATGGAAATGGGGCCGCCGCCAACTTCACAGACTCTGCATTCAGCTCATCTTAACTGCGCCTCTCGAAAGAGCCAAAAAATGTTGTCGAAACTTTACTTTGCTCAAAACACAGTCAGGAATTCAAGCGCAAAATGAGAGATATATGCCTCTTGGTGACCCAGCACATACGATTGGGCCGTTGTTGAGGGCTTTCGGGGGACGCAGATCGAGTTCGCTGTTAAAATGAACATAAATGAGTGCGCTGTTTCGACGTCGAAGAGCGGTAAATTTCTGACGACAATGTGGCGAGTTACCGCCACTTTTCCGCGTCGGGTCAGTCGGTTCTGACGTCTGTTTCTAGCCGCTTTTGTGAGCCGATCCCTGAGATTGTGCACTTGAAAGTTTTTAAGTGCACTGGCGCCACTGGGCGCCACTGGGGTTATCCGGTACGTGATGATGATGCTGATGATGCTGATGGCGCTGATGAGGATAATTGTCATGATGATTATAGCGGATCACAAAGTTGGAAGGCGATTGAACCTCTAGTTGACGTCGATCAGACGTCGCTCCAGTACAGCTCTCGCAGTAAATCATATGGGCATGTTCAGATAAGAACGGTAATCGAGGTCCCATGACCATTTTTTGTATTCAATGAAATTTTTATATCTGATGGGCAAATGTGTCCACACAAAGGAATGAACCTTAGTTTTGCAAGAAACTTCGTAGTTTTCTCGGAAAAAAATCGTATGTCACAAGAGGTGGAGAACGTCGTTTTTGCCACTTCGCAAAGTTGCATGTTTGGAGCCTCACTGCATGCACAATAAATTTTTCCCGCACATAAGTATTTTTTCGTTACTTTTTCGTAACGTGTGCTATACGAACAAATAATAAAAACAATTTTTCACTGTGTCAATCTTCTAAATAAAATATCGCAAACTTCGCTTCCGGAGCTATTTGGTGCAGAAAAGGCACTTTTCAGGGCACCCTCAGGGCAAGATGCGTAAATATCTCCACACTTAATCTTTTTCTCAGTATTTTCCAGCTACTTTTACTCACTTTAGGCAAGTTTTGTAGTTTTACACTTGACAGATATTCTTCAATATGGCCTCAAATTTGGCCAAAGATCAAGAACGTCAAAAAAGTGACAACTTTAACTTCTATTAAAAAAAAACATCATCGTCGAATTTCATTAAAATTTGCCTGAATAATCCTCAATAATCGCTAATTCTAAGGTACCAAAAAGGTGTTGCATTATATTGTTTTAAAGTATAAAAATGAATACAAAACTGAGTTCACGTTTTTGTTATCTAGAATTGCTTTTTACTGCCTCTTAGAAATAGTAACTCTCAGAAATTTGTTTTAGCACTCACTGAACTTGGTTACATTTTATTTACCACAATATCCGAATGATCCTCAATGTTTGTAGAGCTTCTACTCGCTTGTTAGCGGCGTTCTCGATGCGTCAAAATGGGAATAAATTCGCGATTTCACCTGATGTCTCAAGAACTGGTTGGCGGCGGTCAAGCGTTTTTTGTATTGCCTAATTTATCATCCTAAGTTACATTGGTATGTAATCAATTCTTTAAAAATATTAGATAATTTATCGGTGCTTAGAAAAGTTTTTATGTATAAAAATGAATATTAATGTGTTTCTGAAGCCGACGTGTCCGGAGCTGCATCTGTTTACCTCTGTGTTCAATGGTTCTACAAAGCACTGTCAGGAGACGAAACGTCGTCTTCTGAGGGGGACAATTTATCTGCAAGGTTTTTAATCAGCAGGAGTTTTAATCAGGACACAATTTACAAATGGTATGCCGCTTTATCTGCAGATTGCAATTCAGAAAATCGTAACAAGAAATAAAGGGCAGCAGTTGACTTCGGTATGCGCACAGTATATTGTCCAGCCCGAAGCACAAACCAGATCAGTCTCTTCCATTCCGAAGCAGCGGTGGAGGCCACGTAGGATGCACTGCCTTCATTTGATTGAACATACTTCCACATGTGGAGCGTCTGAACTCCAGGCACTCTTATTGCCGTTTTCCATTCTTCCTTCTTCATTTCGCGAAAGTCTGCAAGCTCCCTCTGTCGGAGCTCCAGAATGGTGATGTTCTTTAGCGTTCCTTGGATTGCGTCCACGAACCCGCTGGCTGTTTGTATGGCCTCACTTGCAGGCTTCCGCAAGTTGTGGTGTGATGCTTGATGTTTCACAAGCCCACCAACGCCGTCTCAAGCATTTTTGCCGTGTCCAGTGGCCGAAAACATCCATTTCGTCTCTTGATATTCACTGCGTTCTAGCTCATGAAACTGATATTTATTCTTGAAGTGAGCGGGAGCCGTGTCGCTCACATGTGTTACCTTAGTGTAGATTGGTGCGTTGTCTTCGAGATGTGCTTTGATTTTCGACAGAGCCAAACATGCATGAGCTGAATCATGAGACATATCGTCGGAAATAACGGCGTAGTTCCGAGTCGATTTTCTTGACGTGACAACGCAGGTAAGCACGGTGACCTGCTTCTTCTGCCAATGGTACGCTTGTACTGCGTCTGGAAGCACAACTGTCCAGTTTTCGGCGAAATCAAAATGCAATACAATTGCACCTCTCTCGCAGCTCTGTTTTTCTTCATGTATTGCTTTTGCTTGCACAGATCTGATATAGTTGTGGGGAATCCATTTCATGGTCATTCTTTGAAATTCTCTCATAAATGATGAAGCGGTCAGAGTTTTTTTAACTAGCTCACCGTATTCCCATGAAGCAATCAACACCTCGTCCTCGCTGCTCATATCAAAATTTTCCAAAGTGAAAATGTCATCTTGTGGACAGTGCTCACAATTCCTGAGGAAACATGACGCAGTAGGTTCCTGGCATACGCAGAGAGTCTGCATATCATCGGGAGAAAGCGACCTTCCGGAGGCGTTCTGCAGTCCCACGAGGCACAACTGAAAGTTTGCACAGCACACGCAAACACACACTTGCCACTGTGGCGAGCATTTCACCCACTTAGGACGCAAGGATATGAATTTTGTGAGGCCAACCTGGGAGGCAGGGTGAGCTTGCTTGTAGAGGCGGAATGCTTCTCGCAAGGACCGCGTCATGAACCGTTTAGGTACCCATTCCTTCTCTCCCTCCTTTTCGATACTCACAACATCCTTTATGTTCGGTGTCTGTCTAGAGAAATCGAGTGCATCCAGGGTGTAATATTCTAAAACGGTGGTAATGTCTTCGTGTTGTAGCTTACATCTTGTATATCGCTCCTGTGTTGACCATACGCCTTCTTCATCCACCATCTTCTTCGATTTTTGAATAACGTACCTCGTTGCCTCTGGAATAACTTCCTGCACATATTTCACGGTTAGGTTGAGTGGTAGCAGTTTTCAGCAACTGGCAACGCTCTTGAAAGGACGCACACCTATTGTAGGCAGCATGTAGGTGGTCTTCCCAGCTGCTGCAGTGCGCACACTTTTCTTGTGACGCACGCGAAGTCTCTGGGATATTATATGCTGCCTGTATCCCTGATCGTATTTTCGTCACCATAGCTCTTGCCACCTCTTCCTGCTTTCGCTTTGCATAGGAAAGTCTGAGGCGTTTTTTAGAGCGCTCGGTGGCTTTAGAGGCGAGATTTCGGAGGTAAGGCTGACACTGGAGTTTAAATTTTCTACGATTTCTTCTCCAGGGCGGAATTCTTCGAATGTTTCGGTTGACTCTGCCTATCTATGTCTTCCTTGAACCGACGGTAACAATTCTGACAGATGAAGTCACTTTCTCGTACTCGGAGAGCTTCTTCGGGAAGTAGGACTTTTTTGAGAGCAGCGACATTGAGGGTCTTTACACTGCGAAAATTACGTCCTTTTTCAATTCTCTATTTGTGCCTTTTTGAGTAGTCGGCACAAAACGTTCGCCGCGGAAATCTCTTCATGAATGCAAAAGCTCACCGCTTCCGAAGATTATCGTAGGACAGAAGAGCAG
Source organism: Dermacentor andersoni (assembly GCF_023375885.2). Taxonomy (NCBI): domain Eukaryota; kingdom Metazoa; phylum Arthropoda; class Arachnida; order Ixodida; family Ixodidae; genus Dermacentor; species Dermacentor andersoni. Next base: position 130,738,258 of record NC_092816.1, read on the forward strand.
GTGACGGATGCAGGGCCCAGGGCTGCTTTTCCAAAAAAAGGAAAGGCTGCCCACCGTCGACACTGACGCTGGTTCGGTCTGGCGTACGAGCTGAGACTGGGACACCAAGTATGCTTGTCGTGGGAGCCTTCGAGCGCAGAGAAACCACGTGAGTACAGAAAACGACCCCACCGTCTACCATGCCTGCAAAACGACATGCGAAACTCGAGATCCGGACAACATCCGCTCATCGGGCCTGTCTCGGTCGAAGGTCCAAGGCTAAGGTATAACTGCCAGGCGTTCGGTGCGTTGCGATGGAAAGATGATAGCGGCGGCTAAAGCCTCGGTGCGGTGGCGGCACACATGGTGCTATGAAATTCGGGGTCGCGCCGGGCGTTATATAGCTATAGGAGCGGCTGCCAAGCGCGGTTCATCCATGGAGCGGCGGCAGCTCGTTAAAGGCATCTTGAGAGTAGCGACGGGTGCTATAAATGTTTGCATAAACGACCACTAACCACACATCACTAGAAGATAACGTTCTCAAATATGCTTACAGTAATTTAAGTCCCACTATTAGAAGAGTACGAAAGCGAATAGGAGCTTTAGACCTTTGATTGTAAGAGAAAAAAAAACTTAAAAATTACACTTATGAACTCAGCAACTGTAACATTTAAAATTTACCCACAAAAAAAAAATACTAAATCCAGCTTCTCACGATAGCGCATCCTAAGAGAAAATACTGAGCAATCGTAGGGATTGAAATTATGAAGCCAGTTTTGTATTAATTTTCATACTTTAAAACAATATAATGCAACACTTTTTCGGTACCCTAATATTATCGAGTATTGAGGATTATCCAGGCAAATTTTAATGAAATTCGACGATGACGTTTTTTTTTTAATAGAAGTCAAAGTTGTCACTTTTTTGACGTTTTTGATCTTTGGCCAAATTTGAGGCCATATTGAAAAATATCTGCCAAGTGTAAAACTACAAAACTTGCCTAAAGTGAGTAAAAGTAGCTGGAAAATACTGAGAAAAAGATTGAGTGTGGAGATATTTACGCATCTTGCCCTGAGGCTGCCCTGAAAAGTGCCTTTTTTGCACCGAATAGCTCCGGAAGCGAAGTTTGCGATTTTTTATTTAGAAGATTGACACAGTGAAAATTTTTTTTTTTATTTGCTCGTATAGTACATGTTACGAAAAAGTAACGAAAAAATACTTATGTGCGGGAAAAATTTATTGTGCGTGCAGTGAGGCTCCAAACTTGCAACTTTGCGAAGTGGCAAAAACGACGTTCTCCACCTCTTGTGACATACGATTTTTTTCCGAGAAAACTACGAAGTTTCTTGCAAAACTAAGGTTCATTCCTTTGTGTGGACACATTTGCCCATCAGATATAAAAATTTCATTGAAAACAAAAAATGGTCATGGGACCTCGATTATCGTTCTTATCTGAACATGTCCATATGGTTAATACATTGATCCCTAGTTTAGAGGTCTGGATAGCCCACGGATCGCCCTCGACCAATCGTCTCCCCGAAGTAAGCTGCCTTGTCCCGGAAGTCGGCGTTCAGCTACTTTGCAGCTACACTTTGCCTGCAGGGGAGCTCAGCATCATCTCCTTCCTTTTTTTTACTTCCCTTTTAGTGCCGTGAACTACCCAAACAGGCCGGAGAACTCTTTTCTCTAGACATGAAGAATTACGATCGAGAAGAATTACCCATCGCTGCGCGGACAGCGTCGCTAACATCAGTGGCGGGCGCTAAAATGCTGGAGAGTGAGAAAACGCTCTACGCAAGATCGCATACGGGTTCACATTATCGTAAAAGCCCTGACCAGACTTAAAGAGAAAGCAACACTCTCTAAAATGCGGTAGGCCATGAAGAAAAAATTGTTACGGCCGCAATATTATTACACTGAAAAAATGAAAATTACGGGGCTTTCCATGCCGAAACCACGATCTGATTATGAGGTCCGCCGTAGTGGGGGACTCCAGATTAAGCTTGAACACCAGGGGTTGTTTAACGTGCACCTAAGTAGACGGGTGTGTTTGCATGTCACCTCTATAGAAATGCGGCCGCCAAGGACGGGATCTGATCCCACGACCTCGTGCTTAGCGCCGCAAGACCATAGCCAGTAAGACTTGCGGCAGTAAATATATGTCACTAGGTATGCGCCCAACCGTGGCTAATGCCTCATAATGTGTATGTATTCGTGTACACAAGCAGGGCAAGAGAGCAAGAAGTGATGAAGTCGGCAACAGTACATTGAAGTTGGCTATCGAGAAGTGAACATGAAGCCGGCAACAGGAGCAGCCGAGTGTGGAGCAGCAACTTGCAGTTAAAAAAACTAAGGCCTGAGCATGGATTGAGCCAGAAGCTTTGAGCTGCAGTGAAGTAGACAAGTTGGCAACCCGAAATTGATGAAGTCGGATGGAGCGAAGTGTGTCAGAGTACATTCTATTTGCGTTATGTTGCACAAACATTTCCTTTTGCAGAGTTTCGTTTTGCGCAACACACACATTTAACATTTGTGCAAACATAAAGGAATCTTTCCTTGACAGCAGTTACCACAAAAACGCGGGATCCGGCGATTTTCCTTTTCTTTTCTTCTGCGTGAAAGGTAACGCGTTTCAATAGAGAGCCGTGGTTTTGACGTCACAACTTAGCCCTTCGTTCCTGCTAGCCACCAATCTCAGGTCGCTCTCAGCCTTTTCGAAGACGCTTTGAAGGGCAGCCATTCGTCCAGCCTAATCGAGAACACGTTGCAAGTGCTGGCAATAAGAGGCGGCGCGCGCACCTTCACCCCGTTCCAGATCGCGAAGAGGTGACCCTTGTACCAGGCCGTGGTCACCGTCGGAATGATCGTGAAGGGCACCAGGTAGAGCAGCGCCGGCTGAGCGTTGTGCATCAGTTCCAGCGCCAGGAACGTGGTCACCATGCCCATGCCGTAAGCTGCAGCGAACATGACCGCGCGTGTGGAACATGACCACCTCTTCACAAGCACTCACTTTTGAGCGCGTACCGATTTGCATCTATTACCCGTAGGTAGCTATCTTTATCTCAAACTGTCCTCTACAGCACTACGCCTCACTTTCTGACTCAAAGCGGTAACCTCCCACTGCCCCCTCCGTTGAAGTGATTGTAAGGCTTCCTTGCCTCTCTAATATCAAGCGAGACTGTATACAAAGCATGAGGCTGATGCACGTTTCAAACACAGTTGCAACATCGATCGAGAGTATCGTAGACATTGCCAGCCTGGTGGACCAGTTTCGATTCAGGGTCCGTGCGAAAGGTATACGGTCGGAGTGTAAGAGACAACGGCTGCGATGGTTCGGAGGTTACGGCGTTCTGCTGTACAGCACGAGGTGGCGGGTTAAATTACCTGGGCGTGCAGCGACCGCATTCCGATGGAGATTAAAATGCAAAAATCGCTCCTGTTCCGTGCCTTCAGCGGACGTAAAGGAGCACCATGGGCGCCTTACACGAACATTTAATACCGAAAGTAATAACGAATTTAAGAACGCGTTCTTGCGAAGACTAGGCGTTGTGTGTGGAACATTTAAGAACGCGTTCTTAAATTTGTTATTACTTTCATTATTAAGTGTTCGTGCAATCCGCTCCAGGAGTCCAAAATGAATCGATGACCCTCCGTTACCGAGTCCCTCGCAACCTATTGGCCACATTCTGTGTAGTATGTTACGCAGCGCAATTGGATTTGATTTCGACCTCCTAAGGACGCATGACAACTGCAAGTGACAACGGGACGATGTCCCTGTTTATGTTTGCGAGAATAAGCCATCGTTCCAGTTGTGCGTTTTAAGTTATGTTGTCTGAGCAACTCCAATCAGATTTGAAGCATCCACCGTGACATGAATGCACCAGACACAAGGAAGGTGACACTACGAACAGCAGGAAGCGTTTTATCTTGTCATTATCCTTGTGTCCGTCGTGTTAACGGGGCAACTAGAGAACAGGTTCTGCTAAGCAAATAGGTACCAGTGAGAGGTTGCCTACCAGTGGAAGTGGTACTTACAAAAACAACCAATATAGAAGTAAAATCTTCTGCCCAGCGCGAATAGGTCGAATGTGTGGCAGTAGGATATCAGCATACCTGTGGGAGGCAGTGAAACATGGAAAACAAGCAGAGATTGAAATAGTGGGGGGGAAATGATTTCAGAACGCCATGTTGCCCAAAAATCCCCCGACTGTACACTGATGCCATTCTTCAGTATCGATTTTTACAGCGGCGAACACAGCTGGAATTCTCGCTAATGATCGGCCACTAATTGGGCGGAAGTGAATCGCCGTGACATATTACTACGTATATATTTACAGATTGCATAAACATATGAGAATACAGGCACACGATAGCAAATAGCCTGCGATCAAAAATTTTCATTTTTTTTTATGCGTTAGACTTTTTGACAGCCGCAACCAAAACGCTCGAACAGTTTGTCATCACGCCCAAGTTGCTTGCCTGGCGCCAGTATGTCCCCGAGGCCCAAAATGGAGAACTTCATCTGGAAGCATTTGGAGTAGATGCTCCGGTAAATCCTCGGGAACTTGATAACCATTGGCAGCACCTCCTTGACGCCGGAACCTTTGGCCACTTCGACCATCACGCTTTCGCGGTTCTGCGAATGCGAACGTTAAGGTTGGCGCAGACTGCGATTTTCCTTCTTGTTGTGATGTCTTCGTCTGTTAGTTTCCATTATGTTCGATTGCTTCAATATTTTCATTGACTGCTAAGTTGAATTCGCGCAGTTAAATTATCAGTGAACCCGTTCTCGAAGCAATGAAGTGTCAGTCGCCGAGAAGCGATTTGTGCCCTCGCATAGCTGTACAGTACGAAGTAATCTCCGAAGAAAAAAGAATCAAGAGTGGGCCATTCTTCGTTTGAAAAGCAATAGAAAATGAAATAATAAAATTGCACGAAAAATATATGTCTAAATCAAAGGCTACTTCCAGGCTGCCTAATAACTGCAAGAAGCTAAAACAGAGAATAAGGGCCATGTGCTGCACTTTGCCTTCCACTGTCGAAACGTGTGAAGAAAGTGCTACTATTCAATTCGAACTGGCGTCGCTGCCATGCATATCAACTTCGAGTACCACTAAAAAAGATAACTCAATCCAACTATCGCATTTAGCTTTCCGAATCGCACTGGCAAATGAACAAGCTTTAAGTCAAGACACGTTAATGCCTACACTTTTTTCTCTTATCCATTGCGGTCACCCGTCGTACTGACGCCTTATACGGTTCCAAGTTACATTTACAAGAGTTTTACCTAATTGCGCAGATATATGAAGGCATGATACAAACGAAGCTGGCTCTTTGCATAATTCGCTTTACCACGCATACGCACGAAGTGCTCCTGAATTTGTGCAAGCAAGCATGCATTCATCTGAAAATAGAACCTACTTTACGCACTCTCAGAAAGTTGTCAGCCACGCACACGTATGTGTTTTTTACGTCTCGCATTAAAAGACATGCTCGCGAATAGACGGGCAACATTAGCTATCGCACCATATGAACATTCTTCCTTTTTAGCAAGGGTAATAGAGGCGGTTCGTATGCAAAATGAAAAGGGTGGCGCTCTCTTTCGCAACCATTTCGGGAGCATGGCTCTGCACCATTTAACACAGGTGTGTGTAATACCAACTAATACCAGACCCATCTAACCAAAAAAAGAAACACACACACACATCACAGTGCGCTTGAAAGTTTCTCTTACCGCGCGCAAGAACGGCGTAATGAAGACGAAGAACACGTCATAGACCAGCAGGAGCGTCAAGAGCAAGGCCAGCAGCTGCAAGAATTGAATCCCAGATGACACTTTCGCACTCAAACATTACGGTGACAGAATGAGGCGAACACTGCAGAAGCACGAATCGTGAAGAGGGCGGAAGCAGTCTTAAAAACGGGCGAAGCAGGAGCGGTCGGTCGGTCTTTGCCAAAGCAGAAATGAATATCCCACAATAGATTATGTTTACTTTCGGATTTGTCCGCTGTATACGGTGGATTAAAGTTTCTTAGATTTTTCATTTTTGTTTTTCTAAGGTGTTGCTGGGCAGAAAATTTTCTGAAGGGTTTGCCTTTGTTATCGTTTTTTCTTTAGAAATGTCTTACCTTGTCGTTTTCCCTGAACAATACTACCTTACGGAGGCTGTAGGTTACTGAGTTCGGAAATCAATAAATTAGATAAATAAATAAATAAATAAATAAATAAATAAATAAATAAATAAATAAAAGGTGCTTGCAACCAACGGGATGTTTCGAAAGTGCTAGGTCCCGGAGAAATGTACGGCCGCACTTTTTATATCTAACACCTGCGGTGGGCTATAGCCACGAGGTTCGATCGCAGTTGGTGCAAACAAGCATAACTTTTTTTAGATAGTAACAAATTTTAAATATTGAGATATGTTCGTATTTCATTACGAAATAATTTTTAATAAAAAAAGTTGGGTTTGCTAAACTTCAATCTAATTTTTAGTGTTGTCTTTCTTTTTCAAACCTTGCTTCCCTTGACGGTGGTTTGTCTCTCATGCTGCAAAAGTAATGCCTTCTCGCATAATACAAGACCGCTGCACAGTGTATTCTCCCTGCAAGCGGCGTTTATGAGGCATAAAAGCTATGTTCAGGCAACACGCGATATGGCACCCGATAAACAGCATTAAGCGCGCCCTCCTTAAAGTGAGATGAAAATGAGCCCATGGTGAAAACGCTTCATGTACGGTATGACGAGGCGTTCATTCGCATTTCTGAGTAACCGAATATAGCGTTTTTCATAAAATGACTGCGCATAGACTTCACTTGCAGGGTGATACGTTGCCTGTCCAAGAACAACGCAAGCGTTTCCTCGCAGTTATATCCATTGAAGGAGACAGGGCTGCCTTTCTTGCATACAGGATATGTAAGCGCGAAGACTATTGCCGTGTACGAACACAACTTCTTATTCAGACGCCATCTGTGCAGAATCTCCCTGGAGTGCGGGGATATGAGGCCGAGCTCTTTGCCGGCCCATTAATAAGTTCCACGTCTAGTTCACATTATGCTCGCCTAGCCTCGTGTTGGTGAAACAGCTACGTTTGTTATTCATTCTACACTGTCCGAAACAGTTCAACTAGCATGATTTGTGCGTGCGAGTACCTTGAGGTTGGGCAAGTGGAAGCTCTTGAGCATGTTGATGCAGAAGGCGACGCCGAGTAGATCCTGAAGGATCCAGCCGAAGGTGTCATTGCGGCGCAACAGGAACCAAGCAGTGGCCACGGACATCCCGAACACCAGCAGCGCCAGCTGCCTCACCTCCATGCGCGTTTGGCAGCATGCCGCCACTTGCTTCGGCACCCTGAAGCAGTGCGAAACGGATAGTACGGGGCGCTTTAAAGCAGTTCGAACGAGCAGCGTGGACCCCACAAAATGAGGCAGCCCGACATTAAAGTGCACTGACCTCGTTTCGTGGCGACATTCCTCGTGAACTTAACTGCACCCCTCATAACTGTGAGCACAAAACCCCGCGCACATCTTTATTCACCTAATATCAACTAATGATATTACCTAGCAAGCGAAAGTATTCATTTTATTCAACACGCAAGAAAAGAAAGGAAGCGCACACTGAGTATGGTGTCTATTTCCGCACGCACGCATAGGCACGCATGCTTCTAGATCTGGTAAGGCTGAAGTCTAACGCAGAATTGCAGTTTACCTAACGCGTACCGGCGAAACAGTTCCGCAATAACTCGCCTCGGGCGATGCATTCGAGCTGCACAGCTCCTGAGAAGGTAGATGAAAAGATATCTCACTGTGATGTCCCGATGTTGATTAGGCTGACGAGTGGCTCCAGGCAGGAAATCAGGGCGACAGCTGACGCCATCGCGAACATGACCACCATGAAATGCACTGCAGTGTGTGAAAGAAAGGCAGCGGGGTTGTCCTTCTCCGCAGGAATTTACGTAGCTTTATCATTCTTTTGCGAAGGAGTAGCGCAGTGTCTGCCAATGTCCAAGTCACTGGACCATAAAGTACTTGAGTACTGCAGAGCACTGTCCACAGTTGCAAGGAACGTAAGAATGGAGAGCATGAGCGATGATTTCCCTCTCTCTCGCTAGTACATAATCGCTAAGCTTGGCAGCAGGTGACTTGTGCTTGGTAGCTCTGGTACCTTTCTGCACACTTGTGGGGTGCACAGACGTACAGCTTCAGCCGTTACTTGTATCTACAGCGACAACTATGTGGCAACCGCAGTTTATCGTGATGACTTTAACAATGGACCGCACCGTACATACTCCACGCCCTCAAACTTCGACGCCTGCATGACTGCTGGCACGCGCATATAATTGATTGTTCCATTTCACTCAAAATTTATTTTAGGAGTGCGTCTGGCACACCGTATACTGCGGGCTCTGTATACTGTGATGTTCCAGACGTGGGCTCACCCAGGTAGCGGTAGAAGTAGTAGAGCACGAGCAGCATGACGCTCATGTGCATGACGAACATGACGATTAGCTTCGGAGATACGGCCACCGAAAACTCCTCCTCCATCTCGTTCATGCTCTCCGTGAAGTCCGAGCGGTCCAAGGGCACGCCCACGGACACGCTGGAGTTTCGCCTGTAAGCAGGAGCAACATCGCCGACAGAGAAGCTAGCAACGAATCACTACATTTTCGAATAAAATTCAGTTTTGCTATTCGAAATTATATAAAGGCAAACAATTCAGAAGTATATGAATCCGCAACGTTATGCTAGTATGAGTTGGTAAGTGGAGCAAGCAGGGCAAGCGAGTATACGCGCAATTCAGTGACAAATACTGAAAGGTTATTGCACAACAAAAGCTGCGTTGTATGATGATGTAGATTTCCCTATACTGGGCAGATAATGGACGAATGATGGTATCGGAGCAACCAAGTTTTGGCAATTAGCAGAGTTTTTCGCAATTCCTTGGTAAACCAAAAGTAGAGGCTTCATGTTGTTTTAATTGAACGTTGGTTACACAAAGCAGTCTCCTTGATGCGATCTTTCCAAGGGACGACAATACTCCGCAAAGTTCAGTGCAAACTGAAAATGTAGACGATTGAACAAAGGCAGGGGTCCCAAAGATAATACGAACGACGACTTTAAACCAGGAACCCTGTTAAACATAGGATAGTCAGAAAATTGACAAGAAAATCTGACTGAAGTTAGCACTGATAACAATAGACCTACAGAAAAAGTGGAAATTAAATAACAGCTCCCGGTCACAGAAGGAAAAGAACAAGACAGTGGAAAGCAACTAGGGAACCGCTTCGTGTACGTCTTGTATAATTCTCGCGCCGCATGATTCCCACAGCACCAAATACAAATAACGCAAGTACGCAAAGTATAGTTATGTGTTTACATAGCTCAAATATAATTAATTAGCTTATGGCTTCCTCGAAATTAATTACAGTGACAGTGCAAGTTTCGCTATGCTCCATTTTAAACATCCTTCTTATGTGAGCGTGATCTAACGCATCTTTAATCTGTCCACTTTCGATGTACTCATTGATGCACTTTACAGTATCGCGATATCCATTTTCGGGATGGAAAGCAGTGCAAAAAGTTTGCAAATAATTTCAGCTGTCATTCCTGCCCTGCGGAAGTGTACGTACAGCGAAACTGTTTAAAACCACCACTAAAATGATTGACAGGGTAATGCAATGTTTTATTGCTTTACGGCAATGTCACTAATGGTAATTTAGAGTAATGGTAGTAATGGGGATTAATGGGATTTTTGACAGCACGCCGCTGCCCATAGCGGTGCTGTGACAACATTGAAATCAGTGGCTAGGCTGGTTATTTCATATACGAAAGGTTGGGGACGTCACTCCCTACCTCGACGACGGCAGCTTGTGCAACACTAATCTTTACTGACAAACGTATGGGGGAGCGATACGTGCTTCGCAATGTAATCAGGAGAACCCTATTATCGGTTATGTGGTTCGGATTATTGTTTTGAGCTTGTCCTTTATGGAAAAGTACACTGTTCTGTATGTTGTATGCGTGATTCTAAAGAATGTAAGCACTGTTGGCTTCACTTTGGTGAGTGCTTGCAGCCTCTGCCTTACGTGAGTATATGAGCGACTGCATTTATTGCTCATTTACGGTGGTGTGAGCCATTGTAGGTATGGTATGGTGCGAAGAACTTTATTGGGTCCTGAAGGTCAACCCTAGGTTGACGCGGGCCGCTACCACGTTGGGACTGTCAGACCGAGCCCTTCAGCCACATCGCGGGCCTTCTGGGCTGCCCGTAATTGGTCAGAGAGTGATTCACTGTGTAGCATTTGCCACCACCATTCTTGTTCCTTGTCACAGTCTGTGAAGACTTCGGGGCACTGCCAAAGCATGTGTTCAAGAGTAATGATGTCATTGCACTTATTACAGTTGGTGTGAGTTTCCCTCTCCGGATAGATCCTGTTAATGAAATCTGGCCTTAGGTATGTTCTTGTCTGTAGCAAACGTAATGTGACCGCTTGGGCTCTGCAAAGCTTATCGTGTGGCAATGGGTACTCCCTTCTGCTTAAATAATAATGCTTCGTGATTTCGTTATATGTTAATAATCAATCCCTGTGTTCCCCGGGTGCAGTGTAAGTTGCTCGGTCTTGAAGAGCAGGGCTAGCAAGTCCTCGTGCTGCTTCATTTGCCACCTCATTGAGGTTTCTCCGAGCTCCGTCCATCACCCCCACATGTGCAGGAAACCAGCAGATTTCAATCCTTTCACAGTTGACCTTCTCTAGTAATCTTGTTGCTATCCGTCTCACATATCCGTTAGTAAAGTTACGTATGGCTATTCTAGCGTCGCTGTAAATAAGTGTCCACCAATTAGCCCGGATGGCTAAGGCGATTGCTAATTGTTCTGCTACTGTGGGGTCCTTGGTATAGACGGTGATGGCATCCCGTACGTTACCTTGAGTGTCTACAACAACGGAGGTATACGCATCCTTATTTTTAAACCAGGCAGCGTCAACGAACACCACCTGCTGCTTATGTTGATCTATGCCTTGAAGGAGTGCCTTCGCCCTTGCCTTCCGTCTCACGAGGTTACGTGTCGGGTGCATGTTCCTCGGGAACGGGGTCGCCTTTATTGTTTCTCGTAGTCGCGCTTGCAATTCTGTTAATAATTCTCCTTCGTTGGTGTGGTTGTTAATTTCTACGGCTATTTCTTCAAGTAGCGCCCTCCCAGGTCGCGTCCCCTTTAGTCTCTCCTGGTGGGCCACCTGTTGAGCCTCAGCTATCTCTTCTAGTGTGTTTGCAGCCCTAGGCGCAATAAGCTATCATTGGCCGCGCTGATGGGAAGTCCTAGTGCAGTCTTTATAAGTCACCTGATTAAAGCGTTTAGCTTGTTCTTATCAGCCTGTGTCCATTGTAGCATGCCTGCCACATACGAGAAGTGGCAAAAGGCGAATGCATGTACCTATTTTATGGCACTGCTTTCTCCCAGCCCCTTATGCTTGTTGGAAATTCTACGCAGAAGCCTAATGAGTCCTAATGACTTGTTAGAGATATGTTGTATCATTCTGCAATTAGATCCATTCGCTTGAAGGAGACGTCCTAGCACTCTAATAGTCTCCACCTGCCTGATTGGTTCTCCATTCTTGGCGTATATGTCAAAGCGGGGTTCTTCCTCTGGGATATATCCGTTCGGCTTGCGCCCACGCTTACTGCTTCGTAGTACCAATAGTTCAAATTTTTTAGCAGAGCTGTTCAGTCCCATACCCTCAAGTATTGTTTCCACCACATAAATGCGTTCCTGTAGTTTTGTCTCTGTTTGTCCCATATTACCTTCGGCACTCCAGATTGTTACATCTTCTGCATATATAGCAAAGTGGATACCCTCAATCTGCGCGAGACTTCGAGCCACTTTTGACATTGCCAAATCAAACAACATGTGAGATAGGACAGACCCTTGTGGTGTCCCACGATTCCCAAGTTCAAGGGTTGTCGATTGGAGTTCGCCTAACCTGAGACAAGCATAACGGCCGCCGAGAAAGACTTTGACTTCTGTTAACAGATGCACACGAAAAATACCGACCACCGAGAGGCTAACAGCTTCGCTGTAAAAAAGGAGGGTGGAAGGACACATCCTTTTTTGACCTCTTTTTTCCCCTTATGATGAATAGACAGCGCAAGGAGGAGGGCCACTAAGAAAAGGAATTTTGTAATTATGCAACTTTGTGGCCCAAACTCGCTCAGCCCGCCTGCCGATCGGCACTCCGCCTCGGTGCTCTGCTCTGCCTTGCGGATGGCTGTGCGGTCGTCTTGACGAACTTTCGCAAATTTGCCATTCACATGCCTGGTCGCCTCTCATTGGCTGGTCCGAGGTGGATGTGATGACACCACGGCAAACATCGCGCTTGCTCGAAGTGGGAACGCGAAACCTAAGCTACAGCCGCGTCAGAAACAGTCATTTTTTGTCGTTCTTGTGATTTGTTATCAGTTATCCGCCTCCACGGAAATAGTTATCGAAGGCAGCAGGTCGGTCTGCCCTTCCAGACCTCATCAGTGAGTACCATAGAGTTTAACAAACTAATTACTAGAGGGAACGCTGGCCCCAGTGTCTACGGAAGCTGCAAACGGGGCAGTTCAGCCAGCAGGGCAATTATGGGAAGTACATGAATTTGCCTAAACTTCCTCCTTCTGGCTTCACATGGCTTCGTAAACTCGTCATTTTCAAAAAAAAGTATTGAGTAATAAACAAACTAATAAACTAAGTAAACCTTATTAAAACTTTTCAAACAGAGGACCTATGAAGCAGAAGTCTGATGCATGCGTCCGAATTACGCCACGGACGCATGCATCGACAAGCGGCATAGGATGCCCTTATGAATTTCCCGTGGCCTAGTCGGCGCGTTTCGGTTTGGCCACCTCGACAGGCTGAAAGACTGCAATTAGTATCAATCGTGTGTGTTCGCTGATTATTTTGCACTTAGAAAAGTATACATTTTAGGATAATTTAGGACACTCAAGGCAGATGAAGCGCATAATAAACAAAGCCCCAAGCGCGTCTGAATCCACAAGCACTTAAATCAGACAAATCATTGTACTTCCCATCCTTCCCTTGAACGATCGCAGAGCCAGAGTTTCCTCTAGCAATTATTTTATGAAACTCTATGGTGCGTACCATCGCCGACTGAAACAGACGGAGCGGAGGAAGTGTGTTGTGTTCTCGCGAGCGTCGGAACAAATATTTAAAACCATCGACATCGTCATCTTTTGTGGCGTGCTTCGCGTATGCTTTTCAAACAAGATGTCCATCACATACACGTGCATTCTAAGCATTCTAAGCATGGCACGTGTTCAGGGCGCGGCGAAATGAGAAGTGTCCGATCGGCCCACCCAGCGTACGCGACGTGTATGTGTTCTGTGTATGCGTTTCGTTGCCGCGAAGTGGTGAACGCCAGTCCTTTACAACTTTCAGAAAAGATGATAGGGTCGGCGGCGATAAGTTTCACTGCCTCGTTATTGCTGTCATTCCTCATGTGCTACTACGTGTGACACGTGTGAGCCGTTTTCATGCTGCAAAGCGCCGTGGTGGCCGCAACGTCCAAGCTCTCGGTTGTTTGTGAGATAGAAATCGCGAGAAGTGTTCGCAAGATGCAAATTATGTATATGTACGATGAGTCGCAGTGGTGCAAAGCGTAAGAGTGCTCGTTTTGTGCGGTGTGCGTGCGCTCCAAATTACCGCAGCATAATATTGCCGATGCCATTTTATGTAGAACCCCGATAGAGATACGTCCTATCACACCGACCTTTACTGCTTCGTACGCTATCGTCTGTTTCAAAATTGTTACCGCACTTATCAAGCTACTTCTACCGGCGAAGGGAAATTATTGAGCATATTAATAGTAACATACGTAAAGACCCACAGCGCTATCGTGAAATGTGCAACGCCGAGAGCATTAGTGCCATGAATGCAAATTTCTGATAGCCTCCTCTGTTTTCATTTGAACATTGGTCTTAAGAGCAGAAATTTCTACATTGCATAATATAACAGCTTTGTATTTTGAGATGCAAGCCGCTTGCATATCCAAGAACCCTAGCTGCTTCCTTTTTTTTTTTCTGGTTACCAATTGCATAGGCTATCTGCGCAGAAACCAGTGACGTGTGGCTAAATATGTTATAAGTGAGAACGGGATGCTTCCTTTTGATTTTGTTCAAATTTACGCTTACGTGATAAAAAGCAATCTGCCTATAAATATAAATAGGTAAGACTGAACAAAGGTACGTCATATATTATGTTCTGCCAGCAGCTAGTAGAATCACATGAATGAAATTTTGCCGACAGTTCTTGCCCACTCGCTTGTCATGGTCGCCTTAGTAATGCAGGCAGAGCAAGCAAAAGGAAAGTTTGCCGTTACTGTGAAGACACACCCTAATTCGTTTTGTGGTTCGTGTCCCCCTTTTTGGCACGAGCCTTCAGTTCCACCAAACTGTGTCTCTACTACCAGTATAATCCACCTGGAAATCGGTTTAGTTTTTATCCTCCCGTTGATGCTGCCGACAGTCAGTGTCAAATAACGTGCCGTAAAGTGACTTGTGCCGGCAAAGTGTGTCCGTAAAGTATTTTTCTTGTGCTCCAACATCCAGCTGTAAGCGTAGTGCCACGAATCATACATGGGCGTAAGATGTTGGATTCTTGAAGCGGCCACCTCGTTTATCTTTATTTTGCAACGGCCAGGCTTCCACTCATTATGCGGCCACTTATTATGCATTGCCTCTTTGTATTCTTTGGCATGTTCATGACCATGGTGTATTGTGCCTCTGGATTTAGCTGCTATCACAATATAAAGAATGCTTTTTGGTTGTCATGAGGATATTCGGAACACAAATTCTCACAAAAGAATGTCAGCATTAGTTATGTGATCGAAGCAAGGCAATGAGGACGAATTGTTGGCAAAATTTCATTGGCTCTGCCGGCAGATCATGTGCTCCCTCTATTACGTTAGCCACATTGTTTTGGTCAATTTGTTACGTATTTATTGCCATAAATTTGCTACCCAGCCGCATAAGAAATTGTCACACCATCAATCGCAGAGCCATAAGCACGGACACTTTTTTTTATTTCATCATTACCTGGAAGGTTTACCTCAGCCCAGCTTACATCAACAACACTAGCTTAATGAAGTTAAAGGTTTGACGAAATATCGTCTAGCCGGGAAGCAAAGGCATAATAGGAATAAAATACAGAACTCCGGCCAAAATGGGGCGGTCATAAAATTTTAAACGTTTCGGCTTCCACACAGAAGCCTTCGTCACTGAGCTGACAGTCAAAAAAAAAAAAGACCTTTAGTTTAAATCCGCGTAGATAATCGCTTCAGGCATCTGACGTATGTTGGCCGGAGATTGCCATCGTTTCGATTAAGCGTGTGTGCAGTTGTTTGGATAGTCAGGGATTTCAGATACGGTCGCTTCGTCCAGTTCTTTTCTGGGGCGATGACTGAAGCTTGGCTCCAGTTGAAATCGGGCTGCTTGGCTTCTGCGTGTTCAGCGAGTGCACTGGAAGTGACTTTTTTTCTTTTTAACATCGTTCATGTGCACCTTTAGGCGCCGCTCGAAATTGTCACTTTCACCAATATAGACATAATTGCAGTCCGTGCACGGTATCTTATATACAACGCCAGGAAACCTTTCCTTTCTTAGTTTTCCCTTCACGTTGACAAGCTCGTTTCGTAACTTGCGGCTGGGAACGTGGGCGACTTGTCCGTTGTATTTACGCAGGACACGTGCCCAAGCTTCGCTGATGCCGGGAACGTACGGGATGCCGGCGCGGCGTTGGCCGGAGGCATCACGTGACTCCCTAGGGCTCAAGGCTCTGTTTTCCGAAGAAGCAATAAAGCTTTTTGGGTAGCTGCACGCGCCGAGCTCACGTCAAATGCAGGCGAAATCACAAACCAAATCTTCTGGCTTGTCACAAATCATTTGGGCTCTCTGTATTAATGAGAAAGCCACGGACCGATTGTGGCACACGCGGTTACAGAAGTTTATATAGTTTATATATTTAAGCTGAAGGTTTTTCGCCTCTCAGCTCAGTGAACACGGCTTCCGTGTGGAAGCCGAAACGTTTAAAATTTTTCGACAACCCCATATTAGTCGGCGTTCTGTATTTTATTCCTACTATAACATTAGCTTAACTTATGCATGCACTTGACTCACTGCGTGTGAGAAAACGAAATCGTTGCATAGGAATCAGTTCTGTACAAAACACAGTGCATACTTGTGTCTTCACTGCATAAGATGCGATGTTCATTGGACAGACAGAAGAACACGTGAACATGAAATATATGCCGACCTTGGGTTTACGTGTATCTATGTGTACATAAAACTGGACAACTTATGCTAAAAAGTCGTGGAAACTGGAACCCACCGAACATGTTTTATACAGTATTTAGCTGGTCTCATATAGACTTTATCACGTTGCGTAGTTGAAATATTTGCTACCTGCATGTAAACCAACTTATGTATTGCAGCCGCGCTCAACTTGAGAATACGTATTTTAAACCGATGACAGTGCTTCATGTAGCAGCTCTTTATTTAGACTTTGCCATCGCTTATTAGAGTGGTCAAGCGGACTTGTTGATTGTCACATCGGAGTTTGATTCACATTTCAATCACTTCAAATGTGAATGAGGCAAATCTTACGAATTTATCGTTCAGAACCACGCAACAGCCCAAGTGGGAACTAAGCATTAGAGTAGGGCTACCATCTCAGCTGGTTTGTCACGATGCACTTGTCTGCAGGTTTTCCGTTTACATTTAGTAGGCTTTATACTTTATGAATTCACAGCTTTCATAACGTTTAGTGGTATAATGAAGGCACGGCACACATACATTCACTGAAGGAGATACCTGCACATGTAGAGCTGAGAGCACTTATGGATAAGTTCCTAGACATAAAGGCAAAAATACATCGAACAATATATTTTCACATTGAAGGCTACGCAACCGGTAATGTATGTATGTTCAGAATACGTAATAAGCACGATGTTTGGAAAATGGAAGCGTGTGAAACAGTAAACCTGCATGCCTTTTGAATATTGACCTAAACAAATATTTCAATTTGGATGTTGACCTTTGTATCGGAGCGTAGAATAACAAAGGATAGGTGTAAAACAGATGTTGTATGTAGTAGTCCATTGTGAATGCGCTACTAAAGTTGCACAAGACATAGCCATCAGTATGCAATGTATTCGACTGGGAACCATACGAATGTCTGACACATTAGAAATCCTGGGCATTGTTTAGGCTGAATTCTAAATGAGAAATGCATGCTATGGGCTGTTACAAATAGAACATATATTATATATATATATATACATACACATTTGACGTGCAGCCTGCCGCACAAGGAGCTGATTTAAGAAAAGTGTACACCTGAGTATTATGTTGCGTTTCATGGTACCTCAGTTTACTTAAGATTACTTCGTTAACCGATTTCACCAGATGTTTACAGCTGTAAGCCACAGAGAAAGCCACAGAAAGCTACCTGCATTGTGGCTAGGAGGCTACAATGCAAATATATGTGTTATGTCCGTCCTGTCTATCTGTGTATTCTTGCGCTAAATGTCAAATGTCACAGCAGCAAAGCAGACCCTCAACCCTTACATTTCCTAGGCTTTTTTGAAGATAGATATTTATGCTTTTAAGCATATTCTGACAATAAATGTGCGCCACCTTCTTTTCAGAGAGATGGAAAACGATACCTAAATTATGCAAAGCCATGCTGTTCTAGCAAGCGTGCAGGAATACAACAGTCCCTGGTGGCACCGTGTAGTTCAGATGTAAACGCGTGAACGAGTAGTAAAGAAAGCGGCTGATAATAAGGGGCACCATTTGTAGTAGCCTTACATTTTGTAAGACACATGCAAAGTTGCTTTCGATGTACTGAATTGACACATCACTGATTTGCCAGGTTATTTTACCCAACACACAGCCCTGCAATGAATTCTCTACAACGGCGAGCGATGCACGAAGGAATGAAATATTACATGTTATGTGTTGATTTGAATAATACATATATGTGAATGCATACCCAATTTGCCACTACCCATGCTTTCTTGCGGAACAATTTTACATTTGGCGCAGAAGGCACTGTGGCATTTTGAAGGCAAATTTTAGTAGTCTCTTTGAAGTGGTCATGGGGGTACCATCTGTTTGATAACTCTAGTAGTGACTAGATGATGACAGAACACAAGAATCTTGCAGATTTACGGAGAACACATTGCGGATTAGTCACAAAGCTGCACCCAAAGAAATATCCGTTGGTTTATCATGAAAATAAAAAAAATGGTACCAAATGTTTCCTCACCTTCTTGTGCTGCCCTGTCTTGCGCAATATGGGCCTGCGCTTCATTTTATTTTCTTATGCCTGTTAAAGAAGCTACTAATTAAAAAAACCAAACACAAAACGAATGACCATCAGCTTTTTCAAACATCGCGAGATCACCGAGTTCATTGAGAAACTTAGTCACTCGATAATCTTTGTTCGCTGTCATATAAAATACAGGTACTTCCCACGTGGTTATGTATATTTAAAATCTGGCTGTGCATTAGGCAGCTAGGTTGTTACCACATAAGAACATCCAGCCCATGCCCAATTCACTAATATAACCCGAGTAGACCTTACAAGAGTTCACTGATCATCTGCGTCCTGTGCAAGTTAATTTTTATATAGGGGAGAAGAACAAAAGAAATCCCGCATGGGTGATTCTGAAATTGACCCCCCTTGCTTGTTTCTATGGCTGAGAGAGGGAGCATGCCTGTCATGCTACTGCTTAGCAAAAAGGTAGGCTAGACCATATAATATGGGAGTGTGCTGGCTCCCCAGGGGCCAAGGAAAACATTGAGAGTAGAGAAGCCTGGGAGGCCTTGCTCCAGAGCGAAGATGAAGACGACCAGCGTCGAGCAATCCGTCTGGCCGTTAAGGTCGTGGACTCACCGTCCTCAACGACGCGCGGGGACTGCTTCGTCCTCCCCCCCTACCTAGGTGTAGGTTAAGAGGTGAGCTCCCCAGCTCGGTGGAATATTAGAGTTTCAATAAATAAATAAATCAATCAATCAATCAATCAATCAATCAATCAATCAATCAATCAATCAATCAATCAATCAATCAATCAATCAAGTAATCAATCACTCACTCAATCAATCAATCAATCAATCAATCAATCAATCAGTCAATCATATTAGAGCGCAGCTCTTATGCGCCCGTTCTTGGGCTAAGTGTCGGCGCAAACGCGCGAGTGCCACTGCTCGCGCGTTCTTCGTCTTCTACCACAACTAGCTCACTAATGACCCTCGGCGTAACCGCGTGAACGCGCTAGTGCCAATGCTCGCGCGTTCATCGTCGTTGTCTTCTACACACTGGCTCCGATGCCGCTCATCATGCGAGCGTTCCCATCCCTTGCGTTCATGCCACTGCTTGCGCCTTCGTCGTCGTCGTCTTCCACAGCTGGCTCCGATTCGCTCATCATGCTAGCGTTCCCATCCTTTGCGCTTGTGCCACTGCTTGCGCCTCCATCGTTGTCTTCCACAGCTGGCTCCGATGTCCCTCATCACGCGAGCGTTCCTATGCTGACCCTCGCGCTCGTGCCATTGCTTGCGCCTTCGTCATCATCTTCTACAGTTGCCTCCGATGCCGTTTATCATGCCAGCGTTCCCATACTGCCCCTCGCGCTCATGCCTGTGCTCGCGCGTTCGTCGTCGAGTTCTTCCACAGCTGGTGCGATGTTGCTCATCATACCAGCGTACCCATGCTGCCCTTCGCACTCGTGCGACTGTTCACGAGTTCGTCATCGTCTTCTTCCACAGCTGACATCATGCTAGCATTCGGATTCTGACCTTCACGCTCGTGCCATTGCTTGTGCCTTAGTCGTCATCGTCTTCCACAAGTGGCTCCGATGCTGCTCATCATGCTAGCGTTGCCATGATGACCATCGCGCTCGTGGCACTGCTTGCGCCTTCGTTGTTGCCTTCTTCCACGTCTGGCTCCGATGCCACACATTCTAGCATTCCCATGTGCTCCCCGCGCTCGTGCCACTGCTTGCGCCTTCATGGTCGTCATCCTCCACAGCTGGTTCCGATGCCGCTCATCATGCTAGTGTTCCCATGCTGACCATCGCGCTCGTGCCAGTGCTGGCACTTTCGTCGTCGTCTTCTTTCATAGCTGGCTCCGATGACGCTCATCACGTCAAGTGTTCCCATGCTGACCCTCGAGCTCGTGCCACTGCTTGCGCCTTCCTGATCGTCGCCTTCCACAGCTGGCGCCGATGCCGCTCATCATGCTAGCGTTCCCATGCTGAACCTCGCGCTCGTGCCACTGTTCGCACCTTCGTCACCGTCTTCTTCCACAGCCGCCTGCGATGTCGCTCATCACGCCAGCGTTCCCATGCTGACCATCGCGCTCGTGCTATGGCTTGCGCCTTCGTCATAGTCTACTTCCACAGTTGGCTCCGATGCCGTTTATCATGCTAGCATTCGCATGCTGACACTCGTGCTCGTGCCACAGCTTGCGCCTTCTTTCACAGCTGGCTCCGATGGCGCTCATCATGCCAGCGTTCCCATACTGCCCCTCGCGCTCGTGCCAGTGCTCGCGCGTTCATCGTCGTGTTCTCCCACAGCTGGTGCGACGTTGCTCATCATGCCATCGTTCTCATACTGCCCCTCGCACTCGTGCGACGGTTCACGATTTCGTCATCGTCTTCTTCCACAGCTCGCATGCGCTCATCATGCTAACATTCGAATTCTGACCTTCGTGCTCGTGCCACTGCTTGTGCCTTCGTCGTCATCGTCTTCCACAACTGGCTCCGATGCTGCTCATCATGCTAGCGTCCTCATAATGACCTTCGCGCTCGTGGCACTGCTTGCGCCTTCGTAGGTGTCAAATATGCAGGTGTCGTCTGTAGGTAAACATAGTTGCCAGCTGTGAACAGACTTCGCTTCGTGCACTCGCAGCGTGCGTGCGATCCACTCGTGCGGATTCAGCGTACACTCTTATTTGCGACGCGATCCACCTTGTGGACGTTCGCACCTGGGCTATCACCGACCTGCCCAACTACCTGCATTTGTCAGTCTCTTACTTCCCTTGCTTTATGCGCTACTTGACGTCATGTCGACACAACGACGACTAGCCCAGCAAAGCATCTTGCTCGACATCTGGTTTTATTGCCAAATTACGTACGTCTAAATTTCATGTTGCCTTTCCGACACTTCTTCATTAAACTAAATTGAAAAATTGAAGGCTTCAATAAAATATGTGTAACAGAAATTGTCAGTGAGACTACAGCCGTGATCCACATCCTGATAGGGCTAATAATGCAAGGAAGGATTCAAAATTCCTGGTCATATCGAGCGCGCGAGTGAGTGAGTGAGTGAGTGAGTGAGTGAGTGAGTGAGTGAGTGAGTGAGTGAGTGAGTGAGTGAGTGAGTGAGTGAGTGAGTGAGTGAGTGAGTGAGTGAGTGAGTGAGTGAGTGAGTGAGTGAGTGAGTGAGTGAGTGAGTGAGTGAGTGACGGAACGAGCGAGTCAACGAGCGAGCGAACGAGTAGAGCGATCCTAATCTCGCGTGGCAAAGGCCTTTTTCTGCCCCGTCAAAAAAAAAATCGGAGAATATATGAGCGAGCAATACCACGACGCACCCGCATAGCCTTACATTTCTTTCGATGGCGACAAGATATTGCGCTTACGCCTTCCTGTCAGGTTCGCTGGGTCTCCGCAGGCCACGGCTGTTTCTCCTAGGCTTGCTGGGCTTCACGGGCTGGTTGGCCTTTTGCTTGTACCTAGAAGGATAAAGACCCTGTAGCTAACGCGGCGGTTGGCGCAAGCCGCTGCGCAATAGCCTGCTACCAAGGAACTTGCTAAGGGACGCTTGCTAAATGAAGTGCAAAGCTATTGCGATAAATACCTGACATCTACGGAAAAAGTGCTGGGTCGAGTCCTTCAGGAAGAAGCGTGAAAAAGGATGGAAGATTGAGCGAGCAAACGCGAGCACTGAGCTATCAACGTGACAAGATAAGGCAAAAAGCAACGTTTAATGGAAAGACTTACATGAGTATCGAAGAGACTGTAATGCCATAGCTGTGTAGGCAGAGGTGTTGAAAGCGAGAAAAGTTATTGAAATACAGAATCAAATTTCCGCAACAACACCAACGTAACAGACAAGTATTTGGGCAAAGCAAGGTGCAGTATCCAGCAATATTTTGCTTGTACGCATCCCATATACACATGCGGCAAAAAAAGCAAACAACCAGAAATTACTGGCAGTGAAAATTTTGGCATTACATAAACACTCAAAAAACAAGAAAGAGATGCCAAGATAACCGCCTTTGAGAAATTAACTACGGCTTTTTATATACAACACGTTCTCCCGAATTCTCGAGCCTCCTATTAAGGGTGTTCACTCTTCCGAGAGGTTAAATATGTTCAGCATGCCGGTGTCTTAGAGTTTCGGTGCGATTGAACGAGTAACCAGCTCCAGAGAATTTTTTTTTCGTCAGAGGCCTTAACAACTGTTTAGTATTTGCTCGACTTTCATCAAAGACACTCGCATCGCGTTTCTTGACCGGCGCGGTCGGTGGCTTAGCTGCTACGACGTTCCGCTGCTAGCCACGGGGTCAAGGTTCGATCCTAGGCAACGGCGGTCGCATTCTAATGGGGCCGGAGCGCGAAGATTCTCTGTATCTGCTTTAAACGACCTTTAATTCAAGAACTCCAGGTGTTCGAAGTTATGCGGGTGCTTCCCGCTATTCGTCGCCTCCCATAGCTATAGTGTGTTGCCTTAGGACATTAAAACTAAAAAAATTCTCCCACGACAACGATAGCCAACAACTCGGCCTCTGGTTTTGCATCTATTATGAACACTATATATCTCTGGACTACCACCAATAAAATAGAAACACAGAGTGGTATTCATCAGCGGTTATTATCTTTATTGAGAAGTGTCAGCACACAACACTTTGTATCGTTTGTACGCACCCATTTAAACCACCCGGGAAGAGGTCCACCATACATAATAATTCCTAGTATGTGAAGCGCTTCAGGCAACCTTGAATTTCCCCGCGTGGAAACAAACACCAGGTGAGCACGCCCTAACTCGGACAGGAATGCGGAAAGTTTCTACAGACGCTGCTTACACGAAGATGCTGAAAGAAAAATAGCTCTATAATCATACCTTATTTTCATTTAATCGCCTTCAACGAATGAATACACATCGACAGGCGAGGATACCTGAACGGAATATATCCTGTTCTTCCACCTGCGATCTTGCTCGCCGCTTTTGATAGAGTGACAATGACGGAGTGCAGTCGCTTCCCCGATATCTGTCACAGCAAACAGGTACTAAATGACAACTATTTAGCTTTCCTTCCTACATTCTATCCGGGATTGATCACATATAGGCACGAAGTTGGCGCCCCATCTTGTCGTAGAAAATTGCGTACGATTCTCTTCTTTTTTTCTTTTTCCCACCGCACGTGCATCGACTGGAACCACCTTCCTGCGTCACTCACGCCGTTCCACGACACTTACCAAGCCAACTTATGTTATTGTTCGGCATTCTTTTATCGTGTCCCAGTTCACTTTTCTGTAGTGCCTACGTGGCTTTAAAGTAGGACTAATTAATGAATGAATAAAAACTTTAAAAAGCCCGTCGCACTCACTGGCCGCACTGCGCAATGCCGGACCAATAGGCTCCCATGGTGACGGTGCCGACGGCAATCAGCCAGATGATCACGAAGCTCCAGTCCAGGGCAGTGACACGCGTAAACAGCTTGGCCATCACGCTGCTGTTCGCGTGCTTCTCCTCGTAGCGCTGGGAGAGAGAGAGTTCGATAAGAAAAAGAAAGCGCTAAGAGAGAGAGAGAGAGAGAGAGAGAGAGTGTTCGAAAATAAAAAGAAAGGAATAAACCCGAAAGTGCCAGGCGGCAGACGCCGCAAACATCGCAACAGTGACGGGTTGCTTAATACGGAACTATGCCTTTATGCAACGTGTACCCTGACATTGTTGACCGCGCCAAAAACTGCAAAACCACCCGCACGTTCAAGTGTGCAAAACGAAACAGGGTTTAATCTGCTTGCGAAGCGTTTTACGAGTACGTTTGATGTAACCAATACTCTTCAAATAATTCGTTCGTTGTTGCATTGGTGGCTTTGAATAATGTGTTTTGTGTACCCGATGTTGTTTAAGAAATTATTCATTGCTTTAATGGTGGCGTTGTACATACCAGGTGTTTCTGCAATGGCCTTAAGCAGTTTTTAAATACTGCCTGTGGCAGGGGGCTGCTTTCCAATTCTTTAGCTGGTCTACTCGAAGAAGCGGCATTATTAGCACGAGTAATCTACTAATTCAAATAATGTCCCTAAATAAGTTTTTCACTAATTACCTTACCCCACATTACCGCGTGAATAACACTTGGGTGTTTTGTGGGTTTCCCGCTTCTGCGGAAGCTGAGGACGACGAATTGAGCTCGAGGCCGGTGACGACGTAGACGCGCTCTCAGTTAAGGTGTCGGACGGAAGCTCAGCGATTCTTGAGATTAAAGTTACGTTCTTGTTATGCATAGTAGCGTGACTATATATTGCGATTTTAACCGGATAGTTGGCAATGTGGATCAACTTTGAAACAATTCTCAGGATGCAGCCAGTTTCGAGATATTAATTCCCGAACTTCGAGGAGAAGTGCATTGGCAATTCAGGTGTTTAAATACATAAAACGGCGATGGTGGTTATGACGATGACAAAGATGCGTCACACAGCGGTTTGTTAAAAAAGCAAGAGGAGCGACATTGTTACCGCAAGTTTGACAACGCAAATTTGAACATGCTGTCATCCGCACAATTCGCACTAAGTGGATATGCCTTGCAGTCTCACCGGCTACAATTTCTAAATTGCAATATGTGCCTTAATATAACTAATTAAACACATTTTCATTTCTTTTTTAGTCATCTTCTTCTTTTTCTTAGTCTTTTTCTTCGTCAAATATGAATTTCGATTTTACCTACAGTAACGTGTGCCTCAGATTTGTGCTATCTGCCACAGGCGACTCTCGAAAATTGCCTAATATCTTCTCAGAACTGCCCGGTATATCTATGAACGATGCCATCAATATAACATTGTATAGTAAGTTGCTGTGTGGCTAATAACGCATGTTCGTATGTAGCTAGATGTGTCTGCATTGTGTTGTACGATCATTTTTTTCCTTTAGATGGAAATTGCTATACTTCTGCTGCTCCAAAAGCGATGGCTCATGGTCACCAGGATTCTGTTCTATATTTTTTTTTGTAGCGCAAGCAAACCTTGTAGCTGCACAAATGAAATAAGTAAATAAATTAATAGCATGCGCATTGAATTACCTCATTAAAGCTCAGCACGACACAGAGTTGTGCTGGTTTCTAAGTGCCAGCGCTCGGGCGTGCTAGGTGTGCGTGCATGTGTGCTTCGAAATTTGAACGATTCCAGTAGATCTCCGCACTTGAAAATTCGCATATTTGCAGCACCATTTGTGCTGGAGAAAAACATCACCGCCCTGTCGTACCACGCACCTAGGCGAGTGGAATCTACTTAAGCATCGTTTGGCCTGTTGCGTGTGATTGGTTATTTGCGAAGAATGACGCTTCTAAGTAGAACACCCTTCTTCTCTTAAGCTCGCAAGCAATATAGGGGCGCTTCTCATTGCTATCTCAAATTTCTGTGTTTTCGAACGCGTTAAGCATAAAACGACTGTGCTTGTCTCTCGCTATCCAAATTGCTCCATCTTAGGAATTTTAATTGTTATGCCAACCGGCGAAAAAGTTTACACAATACTCGTACGCAAAACTAAGCTCAACGTTTCACCTTTTAGCACACAGGAGACAAAGGGACAGAGTAGACAGACGTAGACGAAGCGCTCACTTCCAATAATCCCTTATTTTTACGAGCATCTCACATAAGCATAGGAGACAGACAACCAGCTTCTGCAAGAGCATTTGTACATTTAATAAAGCATTACATGAAGCTTGAAGTAAATGAAAACAACAATAATGATAAACCAAGTTGGGAAATCGATAATTTTCAAGATTATGAGATCAGTCTACACAGCTATCCTAGCCGAGCCGCTCTTTGCGTACGCTTAAGACAACTCAATTCTTTGAGGGAAAGGTAACTAGGTGGTAAAGGATTATCCTAACCACACGCAAAGAGCGGTTCGTTGGGGATAGCAGTACAGACATATTGCTAATATTTAAAGTGAACACTTTGTCAACTTGCTTTTATCATAATTTGCTTTTGTACTATATTTCATGCTTCATGCTATGGTTTGTCAATTGTACAAATGAGCTTACGCAAGCTAGTTGTCCGTCTGCTATGTATACCTACGTGCGATGCTTCTGAACACGAAAGATTCTTGGAAGTGAGCGCTTCGTCCACGACCGTTCGCACTGTGTATGTGTCTTTTGTGCACTAAACCTTAAAACATAATACCCGCGTGGTCCAGCTTGTATTGTTTTAAACTTCACACTATCTGTTCGACGGCAACTGTCACAGTCAAGCCGCACTCACCGCAATTTTGCGTCCTGTCGAGTTCTTCGCGAAAGCGACAATTATGTCCAGCTTTTTTATGCCGGTGCTGGTCTCCACTATCTGAAAAGACACAAAACGTAGCCGTCGACACCTATCAGTGGGCCTGAGAAGTTAGACTTGCTCTTGCAGTTCTCCATAGCATTGTCCGAGTTACCAGCAGCTTTAAACAATAGAGAAGCTGCAGAGGTTGATGCCACGAAAAAGTAGCGGTGCTACCATCACGTTTCCTCTGGCTCATAAAGAAGCAACTGAACTAAGCAAATATGAACGGTACTCCGTTGAATTTTCTCGGAAAGCAAAAAGCCAGACGTGGCGAAACTTTGAAATGTTTGTTGCCAAATGCGGCGAATCAAAAATGCGAACAGAACATGAACTTTCGTTTACAGGCATGCAGTTTGTGAGTTTATTTACAACAAACACGAACGGCTAATTGACTCTGCAGATTAGTTTCTTGGTCGTTTTCCCCCGTGTACTGGTTCTTCTCTCTACCATCAAAGTCTCAGCTGAAAAGAAACACTGTTTACTTTTAACTATAAGGGTATACGTATTTTGGGGGAGGCAGCCGTCAAGGAAGTTTCGTGTACGTATGTATCCAATTCGCGATAGATGTTGCCGCTAGTGGTAGGCATAGCCAGGTACCTATATGCCGATTACAACACGTTGGCGCGCACAGCAACGTTGGCGCGCGCAAGCATGCATCATACGGTGCTGAATATAGAACAGATAACCTGAAAGTTTAGTTTAATTATTTGGTCAGTGCTTATGTGGCCTTCCGGTCACAACCTCGCGGGTCAGTCGGGTCACCTACATGAGTTTTGTATATTTACATGAGATCTTTAATAATGCCGCGCCACAATTTCTTCAAGAAAAACATTGCCGTGCAAAAGTGTGCACACGCGTATACAGTTGAAAAGAAGAAACAAAGCATAGATGTAACATAATTGAACAAACTTACGCGAATAAGCAAGTACAGTATAATATATTACAGTAGAATTCGAATGAAATAAGAAATAAACCTTTAAAGAGAAAAGTTCTCGCCATTGTGTCGTTCGTTCGTTCGTGCCATTGTGTCGTTCGTTCGTATCTGCATTGACAAAGCTTTCTGAGGAGTTCCTTGTCGGCGTACGCGCGAGCGCATGGTCCTTGCGGTTACATACGCACAATGCTTCATTCACTTGTCACTATGGTCGCAAGAAGCAGCCCTGGCACACGTCCAACGTCTTCTCAACATGCAGCCGACGTTATTCGCGCGCCTAAGATGAAGACTAGAGTCTAGTTTGAAGGACTTTCAGTGGTATAGGGATTACCACGACGGATTCTATATCGATGCCCATGAAGCAGTTCTAATAGCATTTTCATTTGTTCACAGGAAGGTTAATATTAATTTTATCTTGGTTTTGCAAGTGATTAAGTCCAATATCCTTCGCGTCCCACGTAAGTTAGAGAGCACGTGCCGTGACCTTTACTGCCCGCCAAAATGGCTATCGATGGTTTAACTTCCACCCATAGGTGTCTGCAGGAACTGTCACTTTCATTTTGTTTTTCTATAAATTAGCTCAGTACAGCGCAATTTGCAAGGGACGCATGAGCAATGCAAAAAGAAAGACAAAATACTGGCGCATAAGTACATCCCTTGTCTCATCACATGGAGCGCTAAATCTCTCTAACAAGCTAATTTCTGCAAAGATACGTGCGCTGCCCGGAGAATCTACATGCGTACAATTTAGCCGTTTAAACAAGTGCTCGTCATGTGCAGCGTGAGGTTATGGAACTTTCTCGCTAGGATTGAAAGCGGAAGTAGCGAAGACACACGACTTACACCAAATACGAACGAACTTAGCGATATCGCGATTGATCGGTAACCACGCTCGCGTCCAGTTCGCCGTCAAGCGTTGGCGCCTTGGTTGCCAACCCTCGGCTGTCCATCAGTGACTGACGAAAACCAGCGGCTTTACGCAGTGGAGAGCGTATGCCTCTGGGAGAACACGAATGAGTCACTCAGCTAACCGAATTGATCACCCTGGCACTTGTGTTTTGGATTTGCTCAGTAGGCCGTCGCGCCAGATAGTCTAACAGAGATTCTGTAGCAAATAACCCCTTCCCGAAAAAACTCACCGGTCGCTTCTCGTTGTAGGCCATGACAATGGCGGCCGCCTTGACACTCTTGGCCTTTATGATGATCTCGTCGTTGGAGGTGTTGTCGCAGCGCTCCAGGAGCACCACCTTGCCCTCGAAGCTACGCCGCTCGTAGTCGCACTCGGTGTCGTTCAGTACGTTCAGCAGGGGCAGGTACTCCTGCGAAGTCCAGGCGAAGATACCTTCAAACATGTACAGTCAATGGTGTCCTTGTTCAAGCATGCCATACAAAAGTAGCTTCGAGTATAGTATAACTGATGTAAAGCCCTGCTACACAAAGCACATGCTCGTGGCTCTGGACTTGAATTGTGTATTGCGGTGGTCCTAAAGTTTCAAGTGCTTCAGAATATACCGTATATTCGGGTATTAGGAATGTCAATCGGTATCGCAGATTAGCCCACTCTGAATGTTGCTGTCGAAAAAGAAAAGCTTTTTCCGCATATCCCCTCCATCTTCCCCCAATAGAAACTAAAGTGTTACCAAATAGCTTGCGCCCCCTGTAAAAGCGACTTGTATGTTGCGAGGCAGCAAGCCTCCGCCCAGTGTGGTATACACGTAGGCAGGTCAGTCTGGTTGATGCTAGCGTGACAGACGTTTTGTGTGGTTGCCTGCGCGGCACCCTATCTATGTGATCTCTGTTGCGTAGGCTTAAGAGCTGAGCACTAGGGCTTTTACTCTTAAAGACGTTTTTGTACAATAACGAACGAACACAACATAAGGGAACGCTGAGGAGCAAACCACTCCGCATTTTCCCGTCTCATCGAGTAAAGGTGGCACGCGGATACAGACAAAGTTGGCTGTAATTCTCACATATATAGTTACCAGAACACAGCCGTTTGCTAATATGCTACCGGTGGTTAGGAAAAATGGTTTTATTGCTTCTTGCTGTGGAACGGAAGTATGCCGTGCCCTGTTGCGAATCTAGGGCATTGTATCAGCATTTCCTCCAATACAGCAGCATCAGAAAACCGCTTTTACAGACCACTAATATCATGCCAGGCCTGTGGTCTTTGAGTGATCAGATAAGGGGCCGACAGCGCACATATTTGGATGTGTGATGTGAGCAATGTACAGCATAGGGCAGTGAACTATTCTTTAAGGGGAAAGCCCTACATGACTCATGGGTCAAAATATCTGACTACAGTCCGGCGCTATGACACTAAAATCCAAGCGCACGCACCTGTAAACCACAAATTTCTTTATCAATGAAAGAGCTCGATTATCTCTGTTCGCGCTAAACGGACACCCTTCTAAAAAGTTGACAATCACTTAAGATTACGCCAAAGAGGGTGAAGGAGAAAGCCTGCACATTCACGAGACCTTCCTTACAATACTTTGGCATCCTCATTCGAATACGCTAAAGAGGATGAAGGGGAATACCTGTGTACTCAGGAGACATTCGTTAAATTTGACATTCTGGTTCGAATGCGTTGTTACTTCCTATTGTTTTCTACTTACTTGTTTCTATCTTTACTTGTTCTGTATTTAAGTCGCCTAGACATCGCCACTGGCTCTACGTGGTTAATGGCATGTTACAACGGTCGTGGAAAGTCTATGAAGTTCATTAAGACACGCACGCAGGCTCAATGAAATAATTATTTTTATTTTGACACTTTAATCGACGAGGGTAGCTACATGGGCTTTTATATATGATGCCTTCTACTTTCATATTGCGCGGGCAGAATGAAAGGGACAGGGAAAGGCAAGTTAGACAAGCACATCACAACAAACATTCCTCAACAGGTTTATTTCCAGTTCTCGCAGGTGTACTTCTACTCCTCAAAAGATCATAAGACACTTGTACATTGTTCGGCAAGTAAGAAGAAAACTGGTCAAAACCACATCCAGACACTTTTGTTCCCACACTCAGTATTAAGGCAAAAGCCTTAGATGGCTCATGGGTCCAAAAATCCGACGACCATCTGGCGCTATGGCACCAAGATTCAAGCGCATGTGCCAGTAAGCAATCACTTTCTTTATCAATAAAAGAGCTGTATTATCTCTGTTTGCGCTGAACGGACAGTTTTCTAAATAATCAACGTGACCACAAGAGTGTCTGCGTGTGGGTTTCCCGGTTTTGTTCATATTTGCCGAGCAATGTACACGTGTCTTAACTGTGACGTTTTGAGAAGCAGTGACCCTTTTCGCGGTGATCGCGTGGGCGCTGCCATGTTTGATCACGTGGTCACGCGTCCTTTCCTTGCCTGAACTGTCTCCATTGCTTCCGTGTTTACAAAGGATACGTATGATGCCGGTGCGGCTTAGCAAACTTCTGTTTCGAGAAATATCGTAGACGGTGACTAGTTGGACAACACGAAGCTTTGGCTACAGGTTCAGAGGACATGCAGAAGAGCTTTCGGAGCTTATTAAACTATGTCCGAACGGTATATAGTGCTTGTTTTAAATATGGGGCTTAATATGTTTTTCAAGCTATCCAAACTTTCCGCTTATGAATTGCATCAACATGAGCGTATTTTCCTCTTTGTTCTTTATTTGACAAATACTTTCAAGCAGCGGCTTGTCAGGTTTCATACGCAGTAGTATTCCTCAGTGCAGACACTATTCGATTATTTTCTACGTAATCACTCGCAGGTGTGCTCAGTTCTGATAGACTTGTTCCTGCTGCGCACAAGGCTTGAAGACTAGTTATTTTATACATTGTAATACATTGTAGCAAATATGTATTATTGCTAGCAACCCGCTTACTTTTGTGGAGCTTCACGAAACATTCCCGAAACTTCAGCAGTCAGTCATTTATTGCGCATATACGGTGCGCATATATTCAAGTGTGCTCCCATTCACTTATTCTTCACATGTTGGTGATAGAGTGGGCATAAGTTTCCGCGCAACTTGGGTAGATGTGTGTGGATACTGTGCGCGAAACTTACTATGAAAGTAAGCGGCGCTAGTCAACGCCTCCTAGATAACATAAGGCCGGTGCACTCCGATTTGTGACATCATGCTACTTGGACCGAAATTTCCATTGCCAAGCCCAGCGTGACGAAGACGATGACGCCAAAACCACCGCGGCTCGATCGGGAGCGTCCCCATTAGATACTATGGCAGTCGGGCAAGGTAGCATGACGTCACGGATCGAAGTGCACCGGCCTTGTGTTATCTAGGAGGCGTTGCGCTAGTCCCTTTGTCATTGCTTAAGGAGCGGTACTCATTCTTGCCTACGTTCCGGTGCTGAAGCACTTTCTTTGGAGGTTGGCGATACAGCGCTGGCGAATGAGCAAATTTCTGTATCATCGTGGAAAGTCATATACATCTCAAAATTCCGTTAACACGTACCGACAGTTGCAGCAGTGGTCCGCGAACTTCGCCACACTGCTTCATCACATTATTATACCAGTCACTATTTTTGCAGCCAACTACTACACACGTCTTCGATGCACGTAAGTCGATTCAGCATGATTGAAGCATTGTGCGCCAGCGAAAACTCAGTTAGTTGCGACAGCTGATTCCACAAAAGCAAGGCGGAAGCGGTAATGGTTTCGTATTCGTGCGCTGTCGCTGAGAGCACGTGCGGCACGCCGCAGAAGGCCCCGTATCGTTTCTCTAGAACAAACTGCTCCGCGAAAAGGGTCGATAAGTACGCCTGGGAGGACTGCAAATAAATCTGTTGTTGAAAGTAAGCGCTGTGTGTTCGTCTAGTTGCCTTTCCGTGTCCCTCTCGTTCTGCCCGTGCTACAGGAAAGTAGAAGGCACCGTGTATACAAGCTGTTACGTTTCGCCTACAACGCGCGGTATAGCCGTCGCGGATGCAACGGACGCCGGGGCTTCGTTCAAAGCGGCGGACATTTTGGCCCGTTCAGCGCCGCCGATACGCCTCCCCGCCAAGCGCGTCCAGGCATGTTTCAATGCCACGTGTCTTCAAGTGTGCGTGTGTGTGTGTGTGTGTGTGCATGTTGGTGCGCACGCTTGTCAAAGTGCGGCAGCCGGGGAGAGGAGCTCCCCAAGTGTGAAGCGAGGAGGTCTGACCGGCGCCGGCCCGGCGGATGCGTCACTACACTCGTCCCAACGTTTCTCTCAGCGTGTCCGTGCCCCGCAGTCACGTGGCCTCATCCCGAGACGTTCCTCCTTCCCCTCAACTGCGAGAGTATAAAAGCAGCTGCCCCCGGACGCCAAGGGGGAGGCTCCGATTTCTTCCGTTGAGTTACGTGCTCTCCCGTCTCTCCACTTCGGTCGACCTGACCGGCCGCTCTTTTGCGATGCTAGAATAAACAAGTTGTTCTGTTTGCAGTCGACTCATGCTTTGCCAGAACCTTCGGATGCTTCCAGTTGTGCCCCAGGCCGCCAGGCCAACGCTACCCTTGGGGCTTGCGACCCATCTGCAACAACTCGTGCCAGCGGTGCATTTGCAACAACGGGTGTCAGCGCTGAGATTCCAACAATGCCCATGTAGCTACCGTCGTCCATTAGAGTGCTAAAATAAAAGAAACGTTCACTTAACCTGTGTATTTGTCCTAATGGTCTTCACAGACTTGCGACGTTCGTTCTAACGTGTCTTTAACCACGCAGAAACAGTGGTGATGTCTAGGCAACCGGAAAATAGAACAAGAATAAGAGAAAAGAAGTAATAGGAAGTAACAGGGCTATAGTGAAGTGATTGTCAAGTTCTTCCTCCCTTTTGTAGCATGGTTTGCAGTGGGAACCTCACCTGGTTCAGATGACGTCAGCGTCAAATTCAGAGTGTACGTACTTCCTGCTCAATAGAAAGTGTAGAATAATGCCTGCCACAATCTCTATAAGTATAGAGCCTGCTTTCGCTTTTTCTAAAAGCTAATGTCCATAACGTTCGAAAGAAACCTCAAAATATAGGCGCATGACAGTATACCTGTCTTTTAACACGGCGAAACAAACCTGAGGTATTTTTCGCAAGTGCTGCTTCCAAATGATGCAAACTATATCCTCGTGAAAGCGGAGCAACGACATATATATCAGCTTGCTCCGGCTCATTTTACACCCACTCTAGAAAAATATGGGGTTTTACGTGTAAAAACCACCATCTGAGCACGAGGCATGCCGCAGCGGGGGACTCCGGAAATTTGTACCACCTGGAGTCCTTTAACATCCACCCAAATCTAAGTACACGGGAGTTTTCACATGTCGCCCCCATCGAAAATGCGGCTGCCGTAACCAGGATTCGATCCCGCGACATCGTGCCTAGCAGTCACCCACCGTAGCCACTAAACAACAGACGGATCCTTCCCTTCCCCCTAACTTAGCTGCATCATACCACCCTTACGCGAAAATCTGGCGTTGCAGTTGGCGGCGTGACTGAATGAATGTACCAAAAATGGCCGACGACCAAAGAGTAAAATCACATCAAAGAATACTCGAATTCATGTCAAATATCCCATGGAAGTTACTGTAAACGAAGTAAAGTAATATTTTGAAAGAAATATTAGATAGACTTCGGTATGGGCGGGAATCGAACCCAGACATCCAGTGTGCAAGACGAGCACGCTTCCCAGATGCCACGGCTGCTCCACGGTACTGGTTGACTAAATGTGTGTCCTAGTGCGTGCGTCGTTGGGCACGTGACGGCACAGTCGACTGGTATGAGGTGACGCCACGTCGTAAGTGTATAAAATAAAGAGCGTTAATGTCCGATTGAATGCCACTGAGCGGTCCTTCAAGTTAGCAAATTCTCGCAGGCAAACAAGCTCGTTGAGACGCTCGTCACGTTCTCATTTGCCCTTATCGAGGCGCGGTTAAAACTTAGGCGAGAGCTTGCGTGGACAAGGAACGCGCAGACGATATAATTTCGCCAAAGCAAACATAACACTTTCGCATTCCCACACGTAAACAGTATTAAGCGCTCCGTCTCGCGTAAAAGCAAGATCTCAGGGAACCACCTTTCCGAACGACAACCACACAGGCCCGTTACTGAACTAACTGAATTCCTCAAAGTACATGCGTCGGAAAAATCGTAAAGTAACACCTAACACAACCTGCAGACGCGATAGCGTCGGATTGTAATTTGAATATACCACAAAACGTAAACCTGTTAAGCGGAAACTCAAACGTAAACCCCTTTTCCAGCGCATGTACCATCCATGTAGAGCGCTCGGTTCCTTGCAACAACAGCGTCCAGATGGCGCTCGCCTCCGCGGCCCCCGCAAGAATTTCCACCAGAAAGCGCGCCCGCTCACCTTCGTGCATAGCGTTTGCCGCCAGCAGTTCGCGAGAAACATTACGGTTGCGTACATAAGCTGCACTTGCCGGGAAGCGTCAGAAGCAGTCAGGGATATTTGAGGGCTATCGCGTTCCACTCTTAAAAACGAAGCTTAAGAGGAAGCTTTAGCTCGAGTGCTCCTACCTAAATACATGTAAAAGGAGAATTCGTTTTTCTCGGCAACCACTGCACCGAATTTGACGATGTTTGTTAAATTTAAAAGACAGACTTAAAATCTAGTGACTGTTGGTTTCGAATTCTCGATTTAAATCCTCATTTTTTTTAGTAAACATTGTCAAAAATCGAAAATTTTTAGAAAACGAAACTATCAAGTTTACAACTCTAACTCAGCAACGGAAACTGCTAATACAATTCTCTAAATTGCATCTAATAGCAAGCCTAAAGGGGACAAAATTGATATGTTACTCATGAATCTAAAGAAATTTAGTAATATGGAAATGCAGCTTTTGCAGAACCCTAGTAACCAATGTAACAAATTCAAGTAAGATATTAAATGACCCAGCGAATTTGTCCGCTTTCAACGATCTGATGGACGCCGTTTACAGAAACGCAATATCTGTTTTTGATGCAGAGCTATTAATTTGTAAACTTCGTGCTTCTACCTTTTTCAAACTATCTCATTTTTGAATATCTTTGTAACAAAATTCGTGCCCTAAATCGAAATTCCGCTTCCAACAGTCACTAGAATTTACCTTTCTCTCTCAAATGCAACAGGTTTCATTAAAATTGGTCCAGGGGTTACCTCAGAAAAGCGTTTTTGCATTTTACATGTATTTGAATAGGCCGCGTCGGAGTTGACCCCGAGCTAAAGCTTCCTCTTAAAAGGAAGCTTTAGCTCTGGGCTTACCCAGGTTTACAGCAGGTATGTCCACTGACACAGCGATCACACGCTTTACTGACAAAATTGGATGATTCATTGATAGTGGTAACTTCGCGGGATTTCTGTTTGTTGATTTTTCAAAAGCATTCGACATGATTGATCATCTAATCCCTTTTCTTGCAAATTAGAGAACTAGGCATAACTGCTTCAGCATTCACACTTTTGCAGAGTATAATAGGTGTCATATCGTTTCTATTATTACCTGTACGCTTATTCCTGCCTGTATTGACCGAGGTGTTGCAGGAGTCTAGATAATAAGCGCATCATTATTTTCATGTACATTACTGGCTTACCAAATTGGCCTAAATATTGTTTCTGTTTATGCGCATCCTACGATATCT
The DNA here is from genome assembly GCF_023375885.2 of Dermacentor andersoni. Lineage (NCBI taxonomy): Eukaryota > Metazoa > Arthropoda > Arachnida > Ixodida > Ixodidae > Dermacentor > Dermacentor andersoni. The sequence goes on from NC_092816.1 coordinate 130,774,357, forward strand.
TTTCTCGTCTTTCCGATTCCAGCGGCTCTCCTTTCTAACCTACAAACTGTCTTAGCCTCTCTCGAAGAGTGGTGCAACTGTAATAGACTATCCATTATTGGATCCCAAACTAGCTGTCTGCTCTCTATTCACTGCAAAAAAATTCGAACTATTCCCTGCCTTAGTGTCAAGTCTAAAGCCATTTCTTTAAATGGTCACAAATCCTTTCTAGCAGTTGTAGTTGACACCCATTTCAAGTTTCCCCATAATATCACTTCCATTTGATAAAAAATTCATATGGCCTGAAGGCGTTGTTAACATCTAGAATGTGTTTTGGTATAAACACCCTCATTGCGCTATATTAGACATTATTACATAGTCACCTAATTTGCTGCATTATATCTTGGGAAACTTATAATCCATTCATTTTGGCCTTTCAAGAAACTACAAAAGCAAGCAGTGGCAATTATCACTTCATCTACGCGACTATCACTGACTCGTCCCATTCTCATCGAAATAAACACTTTTCATATCTCTGACCTTTATATTCACAGCTTTCTCGTTTCCTTCTTTAAGATTTTTATCGCTGATCTATAATGGGCATATTTTCGGCTTTCATGTCAACTAATTCCAGCAGAACATGAATTTCGGTCTGTAATAATATTCTGCTGCTTAAGATACATATTAATTATGGGAAAATGAGCATTGTTTTTTTTTTCGTCTATTTCATTATGAAATACACCTAGCTGAACTGAAATAAGAGCATACATGTGTGTAAACAAAATTTTAAAACGTTCCTATTTGTTGCGCAACCATTGTTTTCCGTTAAATTTCTTAACTGTGTGTACGTCAACGTGACATTCAAGTTAACCATCCAATTTTCTATTCTGGTTTTGTTATTTTTTACATATTGTCTCTGGTGTTCCTTCTATGTTCGTTACAATATTTCTTCATTGTATGAACATTGGAGGCCCGTCTGCGGTTTTTGACCTTGGGATTTCCAGCTGTATTTCGCTCCGTATCGCTTCTGTTCTGTTGCTAGTAAATAATGATTGATTAATTGATTGATCGATTGAGTGACAGTTCCCGCATATTGTATTGAAAGTATTACTGATTGCAAAATGAACACAAAGACCGAGTTAAAAGAAGTAAACATGAAAAACGCTCGCTTGCGTATGCTTACACACGTTCTCGAAAATAAGTTGTGCCGCAATCAATCTTCATAAACATTTTCTCAATTTTGGTCGTACAGTAATGACTACTGAACACGCTCGCGAAACGCAAAGCGTGCACAGCGCGTGCGTACGAAGATACAGATTTTTATCGCCAGCTCTGACACAGTCGGCACAGGATATTGCACTCAGCCGCTGACAACACCACGTGGTATATAAATAAGGTCGGGGGACAGCTGGTTCCGGGCTGCGCCAGCGCGTGTTATGTGTCCCTCTTGCCTCAACTGCGGTCAGTTCCACAAGCGCGAAACGCCGTAACGCGCGTATATGCTCCTGTCCGGGTCCGCGTAATGAAATGACAGGTGCTCAGCACGATCTTGGAGCAAACCAAACGCCCATAGAATCCCTCGTGACCTCGAAGCCCGCTCGTGTAATGACGTCGGAGGCAGTCGCCGTTCAAAGGCACGTGGCCGCGGTGACCACTCACAGCGTCAGCTTCCCGTTTGGCGACGTCCTTGATGGCCGGCACGTACAACACGCAGTGCGCCTCCGCTTCGGACGCGTCGGACGCCTTGACCAGGAGCACCGAACTCACCACGGGGTTGGCGCCGTGCACGGGGTGCTGCGTCGTAACGCACACATCGATACATGAATGAATAAGTAAGAGAGCGAACGACCATGGCCAAGAGTGCTATGTTATTCTCGCACGTGCAGGTAAAGTCGAAAGTTTACGAGAGGCGTATACCGTTTAAAAAAGAAAACGAATGCTAGTCCAGACTAAGCTCGCAGACACTAAAGCTGTACAACACAAAGATGTCGCATGCGTACAATGTAGTACACTTTGCGTATTTTCCGAGTTCCGGCTGCGTGCGCATATTCAAAAAAATATATTCTATGTTCTTTCTCACATTCTGTTTCTCTTACACTTTTGACCCTGCCTGCACATCGTTAACGCTGTCTGTGTCGCGACCGTTTATGAGCGAATTACCGCTGTCAAGTTACCGCTGCGCGAAAGACGCGCCAACGGCATGCAAAGTTTCTTGAATGCCGCCCAATCTACAGCGAGTGTTGTCTTACCAGACTGTGCGTGAGATGGGGATAGTGTTTTGCATTGAAGAATGCACGCAAGCACCAGCGATTACTCTGGAAGGAATGGTGATAGATGTATCAATATCGAATGCAACTGGCCCATGAATCTAGATTCGACGACCCTGCTTCACCTTCACTATACGACGTTATACTACACCGGGTACTTTTTGTTTTAAAGTGAAGCGTTATTTGCCTCATCTTTGGACTCTTCTACTACTTCTACTACTGCTACTACTACTACTACTACTACTACTACTACTACTACTACTACAACTACTAGTAGTAGTAGTAGTGGTAGTAGTAGTAGTAGTAGTAGTAGTAGTAGCAGTAGTAGTAGTAGTAGTATTACTACTATCCTACAACTAATGCTGCTACTTTTACTACTACGACATTTACTGCTACTACTTCTGCTGCTACTGCAGCTGCTGGTAGCAGCGCGTGCACAGTGCCCTGGTGGTAATTCTCGCCATCCTCTAATATATATCGCTGCTTTTCAAATAACCCGTTTCATTGAGAGGCTACGACGTGAGCTTCACGAGGTCCGTGAATCCTCAGATGTTTCAAAACGAATACCGCTGCCCAAATTATTCGCTAAAGGGCTTGCCGCAGACGTTGACCTCTACAGAAAACATGGCGTTCTTTCAGGCCTGTACAGTGGCATTCCCCTGAACAATACTCCAATTGCTCGAGAGAGCTAAAAAAAAAATAATTACAATAGAATCGTGACTCGCCGTGTTGCCAGATTTGATTATACATTCGCTGGCTTGCCGCTACGAGAAGTATTCGCACATGACAAAGTCATTGCGAAATCGCTCTCCCACATGTCGATACCCCGTCGACCAGCTCGCTTATTTACCGACTTGCCGCGCTCTCGCACTGTACTAGTTTACTCTCTGAAGCCGTGGTAGCACCTCGAATCATGCTCGTCCGGCAAGCTCACTTCACTGCGGTTCTTTAGCGACGCGATCGTTTGCGCTGTTTGAACTCGTTTGAAAGGGGTCCACCTTGCTATCGCCGTGGTCGCGGCCATGCAAACGCGTGTCTCATCGGCGGAACAAGTTGCTCATGAGTTCGCGGTGCCTCGCGATGCGGAATATATATGCATATAACAGGAATCTCACTTGTACAACAAGGGTTATGCGACTAAAATTTCACGCTCTGTATAATTGGGTAGGCTGGTTTCGGCCGCAGCGCTTGCTAATGCTGTGCGCAAAGCTGATTAAATTCATCTGTAAAGTGCTCGAAAAGTAGTGTAGAAAATACTGTGCAGGGCTTTGACACGCGTCTTGATGCAAGAGTTCCACAGTGTTGTCGATTGAAGGAACGCCAGCGCAAAGAAAAAATAAAGGCTAACGAGGCTTGTAGTTATACAGTTCATATACCTGTAACTTTTCAAACGTCGCTTTTGCCGCGAGAACAAATAATACTAACGAGGTACCAATTACAGCGACGATAACACACAGTTGGGCCTGTGATCAGTTTCTTAACTACGCTCACTCCGAGTTGCAGTAGAAATGGCGTCACTGTACACATTGAAATCCTAAGTCTGTCAGTGGTGTCCACTACCACGTGATCGCCACCTCCAATTTCCGTGACGTGAATA